>NC_056742.1:283415189-283625189 GCF_019279795.1 Protopterus annectens | reverse complement strand
TCCCTCTCATTTACACACATATATTCTGTCTTAGCCCTGCTAACCTTCATTCCTCTGCTCTCTAGAGCACATCTCCACCTCTCCAGAGTCTCCTCAACCTGATTCCTACTCTCACTACAGATCACAATGTTATCTGCAAACATCATAGTCCACAGGGCCTCCTGTCTGATCTCATCTGTCAACCTGTCCATCACCACTGCAAATAAGAAAGGACTTAGAGCTGATGCTTGATGTAATCCCACCTCCACCTTAAACAGATCTGCCACTCCCACTGCAGTCCTCACCACAGTCACACTACCCTCGTACATATCCTGTACCACTCTAACATACTTCTCTGCCACTCCCGACTTCCTCATACAATACCACAACTCTTCTCTAGGCACCCTGTCATATGCTTTCTCCAAGTCTACAAAGACACAATGCAACTCCTTCTGACCTTCTCTGTATTTCTCCAATAACACTCTCAGAGCAAACATTGCATCTGTAGTGCTCTTGCCTGGCATGAAACCATACTGCTGATTACTAATCATCACCTCCCTTCTTAACCTAGCTTCTACTACTCTTTCCCACAACTTCAAGCTGTGACTGATCAATTTTATCCCTCTGTAGTTACTGCAGCTCTGCACATCACCCTTATTCTTAAAGATGGGTACCAAAACACTTTTTCTCCACTCCTCAGGCATCCTCTGACTTTCCAAAATTTCATTAAACAATCTAGTTAAAAATTCCACTGCCATTTCTCCTAAGCACCTCCATGCTTCCATTGGGATGTCATCTGGGCCAACAGCCTTTCCATTCTTCATCCTCTTCATAGCTGTCCTTATTTCCTCCTTGCTAATCTGTTTCACTTCCTGATTCACTATCCCCACATCATCCAACCTTCTCTCTCTCTCATTCTCTGCATTCATCAGCCTCTCAAAATACTCTTTCCATCTACTCAACACACTCTCCTCTCTTGTGAGTACCTTTCCTTCACTAGTCTTTATCACCCTTACTTGCTGCATATCTTTCCCAGCTCTGTCCCTCTGTCTAGCCAATCAGTACAGGTCCTTTTCTCCCTCTTTAGTGTCCAATCTCTCATACAACTCTCCATATGCCTTATCCTTAGCTTTCACCACCTCTCTCTTTGCCATACGCCTCATCTCCTTATACTCATTTCTACTTTCTTCATCTCTTTGACAATCCCACTTCTTCTTCACCAGCCTCTTCCTCTGTATACTCTCCTGTACTTCCTCATTCCACCACCAGGTCTCCTTGTCCTCCTTCCTCTGTCCAGATGTCACACCAAGCACCTTTCTAGCAGTCTCCCTTACTAGTTCTGCTGTAGTTATCCAGCTATTTGGTAACTCTCCACTGCCTCCCAGTGCCTGTCTTAACTCTTCCCTAAACTCCACTTCACAATCACCCTTTTTAACTTCCACCATTTAATCCTTGGCACTGCTTTCACACTCCTCCTCCTCTTCTTGATCACCAATGTCATCCTACAGACCACCATTCTATGCTGCTTAACTACACTTTCCCCTGCCACCACTTTACAGTCTCCAATCCTCTGCATCAACACATGAAAAGCTCATCTATAACCTCTGTCTCTGGCTGAAACCATATCTCATACATATCTGCAGCAACAAACAGCATGACCACTCCATTACAGGAAACACATCAGAAACAGAGACATTAAAACCAAACACATATAACTAGCTCCCTGTTAAGCGTCAATCAGCCTCTGCTCAGCACCATCCATCCATGAAGCTTGCAAACCAAACGATCTTTAATATTCATCCACCACATGACAAGTTGCCCCCAGCAATTCCCATAAAAAGAGACATAGCAAACCCCAATACAACATCCACAATCAGCTAGACAATAGCCGCTAAACAGCAACACAAAACAAAAATTCGTATACTATGTATCACCCATATATTTACATTAATTTATCATTTTAAATCCACAGCAGCCATAAAACAACTTATACTAATTCCAGGCGAGCTATTTTATAATCTGTTATAAGTATATCCAAGTTAAACTGCTGCTATAATTTTCTTTTTCAATATGTGTTCAGTATCATTCTATTTATTACTTGAATGAAGTGATTTAAATATAAAACACAACTAATAGAAGGATAAACATGAAGCACAAACAACAACAAGTTTAAAGATAAAAATACATTTCTGTAAAGCATTGCAACCAACACAAAACACAACTTTAAGAGTATTAAAATAGTAAAATGAAAAAAAGGCTTCCACCACAGCAAAAAGTTCACTAAGAAATTCTGTTAAAATGTAGGCTTTAATAAAATGAAGAAATAAAAAGCACAAATTGTGCTGTTCAAGTTGCAGGTCGAACAGGATAAGTGCTTTCAGTTAAAAAACCTTCTTCAGATCCTCAGAGTTTGTACTTTAAGAGTATTAGTATATAATGAATGCCTATAAAGAAATATAATGAGAAGCTCACCTGGAAGTCCGGTTTCTTTTCCCCGACTTATAGGGTCATAATGGCTAGATACTTGAAGGTTCAGTTAAAGACATTTATTCCTATAAAAGACCCTTTTATTGTCAGGATGTTTTGAATATTGATATATTCTAGCCAATGCTAGTTAAATAAAATTTGTTAGTCATTTTTTAAATTTCTTTTTAGGATCAAAGGTTTTCCAGGAGTTATTATCAGCATTTCTCTTAAGGCTATTATTTGCCCATTCCATGTCTTTGATTTTTCTATTATTTTGTTATTTTAATGAATGTGATAGCAGAGTCCAGATCTTCAAATATTTTATAACCACTTTGATGAAAGATTTTTAGTCTTGCAGGGAATAAGAGGTGGGTTTTTATTTGATTTTTCTTTAGGTCTTTGATTAAGGGTAGAAAGATTTTCCTTTTTTGAAATCACAGCTGGAGAATAATCATTATCAAAATTAATGATTGTGTCCTTTATTTTAATAGGAGATTATGCCCATGCTGTTTTTAATATCAATTCCTTGTCATGAGATGAGAGAAATTTCACAATGACTGATTTAGTGAAAGTACTTTTGTTATTTTTAGCTGATACCAAGGATCTATGAGCTCCTTCGATACCATATGAAAAAGCTTCTGTGAGTTCCAATGTTTTGGGTATACATGAAGAGAGGAATTTCACCATATCAGCTCCTTCTATTTTGTCTGGTAAGCCAAATATTCTTATGTTGTTTCTTTGTGACCTATTTTCAAGATCATCCACTTTTGATTGAAGAAGAGAGTTTTGTTTTAATAGAAACTCAGTTTTCTGTTCATTTTCTTGAGTTCTGCTATATATGTCATTCAATGCTGTTTCTATTTTTGCTATCTGTTTTTTCTGCTGTGCAAGGTATTCCTGTATAAGATCCATTTGTTGAGTACATTTCTCTTAAAGTTGTCCAATTTCATATCCATTTTATCTATTTTTGTTGACAGTTCTTGTAGGTTAGTTATTAAAGATTGAAGTTCTTTTTTAAAGGTTGATTCTTGATGTGAAGATTTATTGAAGCTCATGTTGTTCTGATGTTGAAGATTCCTTAATAGTTATTTGACAGGAAAAATTAAGATTTTGAAAAAAAATGTTTTATATTATCCTAATATGTAGTCTAAAAAAATTAGTTGAAGACAGAAAATCCAGAATTAGGATAGTTATATTCTTAAAATCCTGTCAGAAAATGGTCTGAAAGGCAGAGCTGATAAAAATGCTGCTACACAGTGTACATCTTGGCCACGCCCCCCTCAATCACTGTCTTTTTTTTAATCACGCACTCTTCTTTATAATTTGAGCAGGGATTACATATTAAATAGTTAAATGTGATCCTACATATTTCTCTGCTCTATGTAGCAAGAAAACAAATACACCAAAATACAACATCTAGCAACCATGATTGCATAAACAGAAACTAAGTAATTTAGGACTGAACACCCAAAGGAAATATTTCACAGCATGTGGGACTGCATTGTGTAAGATTTAAAATGGAATGGCCAGGTGGGTCAGTGAAGGCAGCCCTTTGCTTTTGACTTTTGCTGAAAGCTGCATACTGAAATGACTATTTAAGACACACACACACACACACACACACACACACACACACACACACACACACACACACACACACACACATACACACACAGTCTGCTTCTCTTTGCTAATACAATAAGTGGAAATGTCACACAGCCAACAGAAAATCACATTTTGGATGTACAGTATATTTTCCTTGCATAATGTTCACCCAGTATGAATGACTAAGTAAATAAATAATTATATAGATAGATCGGTTGAGAGCCAGGTAGTATATAGATAGATACATTGCTAGATTAAGTATATTTTTTCAAACAAAACACATCTGTCATTTGCTACAAATTGGCAGGACTTCCAAAGTTTTCATGACCACACTGGAATAAGGACAATAATCCATGATATAAGGGTGTCGGCCTAAGAATTTGCCTGCCCCTCTCTTGTCCACTGCATTACCTCTTGGGAGTAGTTTCATAGGGAGTTGCTAGGAATGCAGTCCAGGAGGCCATTATGGAGCCTAGCCCAAATTCCCAGTTGCCTCAAAGCTCTAGCACTGCTTAAGTAAATTACTGAAGAGCACACATTTAGCAAATGAAGCTGAAAAGATTCAAAGCTTGTACCCTCAGCATAAGAGGAAGCTCAGCAACAGGGCAGAGCTTTATTTCAATACACTACCTGCTATACCCCTCTGTGCTAATTGACAGATAAGTAAATCCTAACAAACCTGTATCCCAGGTTAGATTACTTCTTAATTATAGAAATGAAATTTATACTGCAGGCACTATTTATTAAAATGATTTTTATTGAAGTTGGCTTTGTGGCTCTATCTCTCTGTCCTTCTGTGGTTTTGTCTCACAAAGCCAACTTCAATAAAAAGCTTTCTAATAATGACAGAGGGACAGTCTTTTACTCTTTATCTAAAATATTGCCCCTTTCCATTAGTGAGACAGTGGAAAAATGTTGAGGTAAGTCATTAGTGAGACAACGGAAAAAACATTGAGCGAAGCTGGGCATTTTTTCCACTGTCTCGCTAATACACACTTGCATGCATGCATACACACACACACACACACACACACACACACACACACACACACCATCTCCATCCTGAATAACATACAGATATACAGATGTGCGCACACACACACACACACACACACACACACACACACACACACACACAATCTTGCATCTCCATACATCATTTCCTCCACAAACATACACCAGAATGAATTTTAGAAAAAGAGAGCTATTGTCAAAAATAACACACTGACTATTTACACATCTTAACTGGTTAATCTTTACCTTTGTGTCACTGTATTTTATGTATGTAATGAAATAACCCAAGACACTCAGTCAGATATTAACACATAACTGCAGTGAAAAGACTCAGAGAAGGGTTAGCCTGCTTATGAATCTCTTAAATTTTATAACAAACATTAACTTGCTGATTTCAGCCTGGAATTTTAGGTCCAAGTTCAAAGCAATATTTTTGTATTTTAAATTCTGTAGCAATATCTCATGAAATTATGACACAAAACACACTTTCTCAACATGGTATTTTTTCTAAAATATCCATGGGAAATTAATTTGCTTAACAGTGTATATTTTTTAGAAAATAATTGAAATACTGAGGAACAATACAGTGAACGGGAGTAATCAAACACACCCGCCAAGAGTTTTTTCTCTGCCACCGAAAATCGATGGCAATTACTTCACAGATGCAAACTACTAGGATATTTTCTGTTATACTGGTACACAGAGATAATTAACAGGGTTGCATAAGCTACTCAGCTAATCCTTTTACTATAACACTACTAACTTCTGTGCTCCTAATGCAGGAGGGACATGAGCACCTCACAACTGTCCCTGATTTTGACACAAATTTATGTCACACACACACGTGCACACACACACACACACACACACACACACACACACACACACACACACACACTCACTTCTCTCTAAATACTACAGACAATATTTTACTTAAAGACTAAAAAGTAAAAAATAAAAATGTGAAAAAAAAGATTTTTTTAAAAAAGAATGCTTTTTATTTCGTCACTCTAAAATGTAAAAAGCAAGGAAGAAGAGTGAAAGCATTGCAAAATAAACACAGACACGCTGATTTCAGAAAAGCATTTGAGGTTGGCAGAGATGACTATAATTAGACATACTGAGAATAGGCAAGGGGGAGTGGAGTCTAGAAGAGTTAGAATCTTTGCTTGGAAGTGCTTGCATAGGTATTTTTATACCCCAAGCTGACTTGAAAGAATTTTACAAAGGTAGAATGCAACTGCTGGAGGTGTGATGGGGAAGGAAGAGATAATCGTCAACATATTTTTGGGAGTTTAATGAGTTGCCAGACTTCAAAAATTCCCTGCAGATTGTTCTATCAGCAATACTATGTGAGCAATTGGGTTTAACTAAGGAAATTATTTTTGAGCTGTGACACAGAATCGGAATTCTCTAGACACAGTTTGCTGAGTTTAATTCTGGTGGCTACCAAAAAAATAACTACTAGAAAACAAAAATCAAAGTCTAAACCAATTGAACTAGAATAAATGAATAAAGTAGCAGTGATAAAACAACTGGAAGTGGGATCTTTAGAAAAAGCTAGGGGCAAATTACATAGACCAAATGGGAAATGTGGGAACAATGCATGCAGAATAATGTTTTGGAGGAGTAATGAGGTTTAAGGAACAGCATAAATTGAATGAAATATGTAATATTTAACAATAATTGGATATAAGTGATGTATAATATTTGCAATTGAAAATATGTCGATATAGTTTGTTTTCATTTATATAAATGTATGACTGCCTATGTCATAAGTGGTAATTTAATAAAGATGGCTCTTGCTTAAAAAAATACTGACTGCGGTATTGTATCACAGTACTACTTGGAGGTTATGCACAACGGAGATGCTGAGGTTTTAAGTTTATATTGTACATCATCTCAAAATCCAGTCCGTAGACACATTACAGGATAGCATTTTTCCCACAAACCAAAGCAAACTGTGGTAGTATAATCCTTAAATAAATTGCAGTGAGGTTTATATTATTGCACTGATTCATTGCTCTAATGACACCTGATGTACATCCTAGCAAGTTTTAATTTATAAAAAGTCTAAAGTAATGAAGAATATGTTTTTGTTCAACTCCAGACATCAGTGTGATTATTGTATTACACATAAATCTGTAGGTTTGCTTAAATAGCACTGCTCTGATGTCTACAACTTTCTTCTGCCTGATTGTCATTGGCCTGTGAAAAAGATGTAGCTGTGGTGCACCCTCTACCCAGCTCCCATACTTAACATGTACACAAACATACACACACACACAAATGTACACACACACACAAATGTACACACACACACACACACACACACACACACACACACACACACACACACACACACACAGTCATAGTCATAGACTACTGTTCCCACTGATGTAAGGCACCCACCTTCCTGTGGCTAGACTGGCCTTGAGTTGTCAGAGAATCATGGAGTCACACCTTTCCACTGAGAGCCTGTGCTCACTAAATAAATTATAGTTTTGGAGACATAGTGTTATAGATTTGGGAACTAGTACATAATACACTGCATAATGATTAAATATAAACTTTAATCCCTTTCTTACAGCATCCTTAGGCAGAGAGATTCAAATGGTTTAAACAGAATTTTATAGCTACAGCAATGATAAAATCAGATAAGAGATTTCCTTTATTTAAACATTTAGCTTATAGCAAAGGCTTAATGTTAAGTTGTCCATTTAAACCATTTGCTGCTGTCTGATTCAGCAATGAGCAAATTATTCTCACGGTCTCAACCTCTGAAGTGTTTTTGGACCTTAAATATTTCTTATACAACTTTGTCTGTTATTGTAATTCATTTGCAGTATTGTCTTGTTTTGTTCACCTTCCTCTTTGTAGGGTTAAAGTACAGTACAGCTATATCCTGAGCACTCATTTCTTTTTCATGCAATGTATTTTTTTCCCTAACAAAATCTATTCACTGTCAGCTATAGAAAAGCATAACTTAGCTGTTTATTTTCTCTTCTGACATCTGTGTTCAATTTTCTCCAATGCACAGTATGTAGGGATGAAGTCTCACAATACTTTCCTTAGGAATTTGGGCCTAGCTTGTATATCTTGGATTCCCAAAGAAGTTATATTTGGGATAACAAGGAATAGAATACCACCCTAACCAGCAACTCTCTGTGTGAGTGTAGAAAAAGAGCTTTTGAATCTCTTGAACTGCATAGAATAATGAGGTAGCACACATACATCACATTAGGTAGCACTCATGCATCATATTAGGTAGCACTCATACATCACATTAGGTAGCACACATACATCATATTAGGTAGCACTCATGCATCACATTAGGTAGCAGTGAAAGTTTCTGTTGACTGTAGCTTGCTTTTGGATTGCAATAGTTTCTGCTGAATTGTGTGGCTATGCCCTTGTTTGAACTGACTTAGCATTGCTTGACTTAGGAACTGATTACCGGAAGTGATTATTAATCTTTTCTCAGCAGAGAAGTGCCTTTTTTTGTTAACATTGAGGCTTGTGGTGTTTGCCAGTAGTTTTCATTTGGAACTTTTTTAGCTTCTCTTCTCCTGTGAGAGAAGGGGAATTTACAGTGATTGGAGCAATTATTTGCTGATAGTTAGCCAACGCTGAGAGCAGTTGATGCTATATAGTTGTCAGTTGGTGCTGTTTCTAAAATTGCCTATCAAGTGATCTAAATCTATTTATGTTCTCCTATCCATACCTGCTGCATTATATTTCCCCCTCCCTACAGTACTGAGCAAATACTGCGGTGGTGGTGCTGCGGTAGCATTGTCGCCTCACAGTAAGACGTTGTCCTGTTCTATTCTCAGCTAGAGCGTCTTCTGTGTGGAGACATGAGTGAATGGGTGTACCTTCGTTGAAGGTTGTGCATCAGAGCTGGCAACTCAGCACGTAAAAATCTACTGTCAATCATTAGCGGACCGGAGTTCCGCTGTGACGACCCCTAACTGGGAAAAGCTGAAAGACACAACAACAACAACAGCACTGAGCAAATAATTCTGCTCTTGTTCTCTCGTCCTTATCTGCTGCACTGTGTTTTTCTCATTACCAAATTGTTATAATTGTCTTCTTCTACACCTGCCCTATTCAAGAAACTTCACTCCTCAAGAAACTGTAGCACCCTAGTCCGCATTGATCAAAAGTATTTGATTATGCAAACTGAAATTTTATTAGAGTTTTACATTGCTTTCTTTCTTGCTGCCCTGATTTTTCTCCTATTGTACTGTTCAGGAAATTGTGATGTCTGTGCCTTCACTGAATTGTCATGACACTATTAAAAGAATCATAGATTCATAGGTTTATACAAGGCTAATGACCACTGGGGCCTTTACATGCCTGATCAAGCATCCCAATTTTATCCCACAGGTTTATGCGCCTTAGAGATTATTTTAAGCAGTATATGTAAGCTAGAGCAACATTTGCAGGCTACATCTGTCCATTAGAGTCATAGGTACTAGACCCAGGGTATATTTCTGATTTCCCATTCACTGATGCAAAGTTTAACTCCTTAGATTGAGTAATGCTGACACTGTTCATTTTGCAGATATGTGGAAGGTTCATCAGAGTGGGATCCAAGGATACCTTGTATCTGAGACATAGATCACCTGTCAGCAGTCTACAGGAAAAAGTGTACAAAGTACAAAAGTTACTCTGATGTCTTTTGTTATAAATTGTACTTCTCTTCAGACAGATATGGTGATAGGAGATCAATGTACTTATATGGATAACTCTCTCTCTCTCTCTCTCTCTCATTCGATCATCATGTTTCCACCATAGAGAGGAAATCCTTCTATGTGGCCCAGTCGATTTCCAAGGGAACCTCTTTAAGATCCAAAGCAGTTTCCTACCACTGTACTTTTCCCTTATTAGACCCATCATTGAATATAATGCTTCCTTTGGTATGAACAAATTCAAGCATATTGCTCAATTAACTTTGTAAAACAAAAAACAGCAAAGCAAGCCGGAGCTAAAACCAAGAAAAATTTAATAAATGTAAGCACTTTCGGAAACGCCAATTTGCCGATTTGCTGTTTTTTGTTTTACAAAGTTTGTTGAGATTTTATTGTTTAGTATATTGCTCAATTAGAAAGATCCCAAATATTTCTAACCAAGAAAATGGAAGATCTTAAATTTTTCAAATACCCCAATAGATTTGCGCAGCTCTCCTTTTACTCATTAGCCTACAGGTTGCTGCAAGGTGACCTGTATCTTACTGTTTGAGCCATGAAGGATCCAGTCCTAATTGACCTCTGGCTCTACACACATGCTAATGAGCTAAATCTACACCAGCAAATGAACAAGACTCATTGGAGAGAGCAGTTCCTAACTCAATGTATTCCTAGTCTGTGGAATAAGTTAGCACTACAGGACAAACAAAATACTTCTTTGGGTACCTTTAAGGCTAGTCCTGAACACTGGTTGGGTAAGGCCAAACAAAATACTTCTTTGGGTACCTTTAAGGCTAGTCCTGAACACTGATTGGGTAGAAACAAATTTACACCAGGGATATCATGTACAGCCCTGCTCAATTTGGTTGGTGAACACTATCAATTGCTTGAAGATGGTTTGCTTAAGTCATCTTATGGTTTCACTGATTGGCTGCCTTGTTAATTCTATGTTGCTATATATATATATATATATATATATATATATATATATATATATATATATATATGTGTGTGTGTGTGTGTGTGTGTGTGTATTTTGAGTATATAGTGAATAATATAATGAATAATCACAGATGAGATTGCGCAAAACACAAAACACACATACACGTGGTTGCATTTAACTCTATCATTTGCACTTTTGACAGAGTTTACTGCTGTCTTCCTTTGTCAGATGCACTGTTGTTTAAGTGGCCAAAATGTCATAGATAGGAACAATGACTGTTCCTTACTTTTATGTGTTATGGCTGTGTGAAGGTAAATGAGGTTTTGTGCTAGTGAAAAGGATTTTGGGAGTATCAAAACCTTCAGCATTAGGTTTAGGAGTGTGTGGTTCAGTATTTGCAGATTAAGGTTATAATTGAAGTGCTAGGGGAAAGGGGTTAGATTTAGTGTTTGTGTATTTCTTTGTGTTTGTTAAGTGATATTAGTATTTGTGCAAGTGTGCCCGGGACAAGTTTAAAGCAAGGCTTAGGTTAAATTTCAGCTTTAGTATTTTGTGTGTTTATTGATGCATGTAGAGTGTATGTTTGTCTGTGTGTGTGTGTGCATGTGTGTCTGATTGCATTATTTAGTCATACTGTTAAGGATAGAGGTTTTGATAAGGGAACGCGTAGGGAAGGGGTTACGAGCGGTTGTAGTGTTAAGGTTACCATGCATGAGTAAAGTGGTATAGGGGCTAGAAATTATGACTGTATCTCTTTTTGTCAGCAGAGTTGGTTCTTGAATCTTGATTTGGCAATGGTGAGCCCAGCAGGAATACAATAGTGGCAGTGCTCTGTGCTCTGGCATCCTTTGGCAGCATTTCATGCCGTGCCTTTTAACATGGTTAATTTGCTTGTTGAAGATTGGAGTATTGGGTTAAGTCCTGGGCATATACAACACTGCTGCAGTGCGGGAGCATCAGCTGGGGGAAGAAAATGTGAATAAAGAGGCGTGTAAAGTGTTTTGATCTGACAGGTCTTAGTCCTATCGGTTTGGTCTGAAAGAGTGAGTTTTGTCACTGTAGTGAATGAAAGGATCAAAGCTGTCATAGAAGGCCAAAGCATGTAGAAGTACCTATTTTTGGTTCATTAGTAATTAAGAGTAAACTTTTCCTGTTTTCTGAAGTCTTTCTAAGCTATGTAGAAAAATATAACAATGATAAGTAGCATTATTTATTGCAATATCTTGTGAAATACACTAATGACACTTAATTTTTGAACTAACAATCTCATTTCTGCTGTCTGTGGGGTTTCTGATGATACAACTTGAAGATCATAAACTGAATTGGTTAATATGGATATAGTCATATGTGTATAAGTAAAACTTGCCTGGATGGTTGAGGATAAGTGGGTTTAGAGAATGGGCAACCTGTAGATCGGTACCCTGATTAGAGAATGAATGTTCTCCAGAAGGGTGTTAATTTGCAGGTAATGCCTGCTGAAAAACGAGTCCATCACTTCATGGCACCATATTAAGCCACCATGGAGCTTTTTATGCTCATTAAGCAACACATTTGTGGTTTAATAAGTGCAAAACACAAAAAAGAAAAAAAAGAAAAATAAATAAATAAATAATGTGTGTGTGTGTGTGTGTGTGTGTGTGTGTGTGTGTGTGTGTGTGTGTGTGTGTGTGTGTGTGTGTGTGTGTGTGTATGTATGAATATATGGGGTGTGTATGTTGCTGTCTGCATGTGTGAATGCTTGCGTGCATGAAAGCGGAAGTGTGTGTGTGTGTGTGTGTGTGTGTGTGTGTGTGTGTGTGTGTGTGTGTGTGTGTGTGTGTGTGTGTGTATGAATATATGGGGTGTGTATGTTGCTGTCTGCATGTGTGAATGCTTGCGTGCATGAAAGCAGAAGTGTGTGTGTGTGTGTGTGTGTGTGTGTGTGTGTGTGTGTGTGTGTGTGTGTGTGTGTGTGTGTGTGTGTGTGTGTACATGCGTGAGAGAGAGTATGAAGAGTGAACAAATACTGGCAGCAGCAACAGTTAAGAGGTTTACATACCTCACAACCTCTTATATCAAGATATCTGTATAAAGCCTAAAATAAAAGGGGGCAAAGGTACAAAATATGAACATATTTTAAATATTGGTGTTAAATCACAAACTTATTTGAATAATAGGATTTTTGTTGCCATGCATTTTCTGAAGCGCAAGTGTGAAAGAAAGAGACAGTCAGATCGCTCAACCGTTGGAAGCAGCATTAAAGAGGTTTGCATACCTCTCAACGTTTTAGCTCAAGAAATCTGGATAAAGCCTAAAATAAAGGGGAGAACAAAGGCTCAAAAAATAGGAACAGATTTTAAATATTACTCTTATAAAATTACAAACTTTCTTAAATAACAGGATTTATGTTAGAATAAATTTTCTAAAGGAAATAGTCTGAAACTCAAATGTATGTCATTATTTAATGACTACAGTCCCCGATGACGACAAATAAAGCAATTATCTGGATATAGTTTTAAAAATGTTATATTCTTGATGTAAAATGCTTCCTCCAACACCATTTACATATACTGCAGCAAGTTTGAAACATTAAGTGAAAGAATCATGCTCTCCAGGGTGTGTGTTACTGTGTAAACAATGCCCTTCTAGGGGTGTACAGGCTCTCCACCTGTGGCATTGGGCCTCATAACACCCATGGGTGGGCATTATTTACACAGTAACACACACCCTGTTGGGCATTATTCCTTGCATAACTAGGGCATCATGAACATGCTCTGAGCATTCGTCAGCTGTGAATTATATATATATACTACTTTCAGGTCATGCTGCATATTAAAATAAAAGGCAATATTGAACAACAATTTACAGCAGTAGCTAAATTCAGAATTAGTTATAAATGAGAAGTAAAAATGCTACTTTGCTTTTTAATTTTAATTTTATTTTTATTTAGCATTTGTTTACTGGGAAAGTCCGACTTGAAACGAGCCAATTTTCAGTGGACGCCCATGGAGAAATGCTGCAGATGCATGTCTTTGTAACATGGGAGGAAACCGGAGCACCCATAGGAAACCCACACAAACTGCAGGGAGGACATGCAAACTCCACACATAAGGCATCCCAACCAAGAATTGAACCAGAGAACCTCTTGCTTTGAGGCAACAATGCAAACCGCTCCACCACTGTGCTGTCTAAATTGCATGCTTGTGGTTTACACACAGTAAGACTTTAATCAGTCATGTTGGTAACTGAAATACTGTATTAAAAGCTTCATCATGAGTCCGTTTTGCATCTCTAGAAGGAAGTATGAGCAAGTTCACATTATGTCATAGTAGAACAATCGCTTAATCTGGCAGCATGAAACAGTAGTAGCACAGTTTTTGAAGAAATCAGCAGGATAATTAAAGAAAAAAATGAACAAGTAGTTTAACGACAGGGAATGTAAAACTTACAGAGTAAAATATGACAGTAAAGGATTATTAAGTTAAAAAGTTAGTCAGTTAAGCAAGCGGTAATGCCCAAAAGGGTGGTTGATATCAGGGAGTTATCCACCAAGAGGTGTTGTAAGGGCTGATTTTGCAGACAGAGTGCCTTACCATACCTGTAAAACATTATTTCTATGATAACAGCCCGCGTGTAGGGCATTATTGTGCTTAGAGAATAGGCTATCTGCTAAACCGTTTAGTATTTTTATTACTATATAGCGTTTTTTAATATATTTTTGATGTGAAATAGTTTCTCTACCTAATATTTCATACTTGCTGTAGCATAAGTAATTGCTGTCGAAGGAAGTATTTTACATTTAAAATATAAGTATTTAAGGTAAACATACACACACGTACAGTATTTAAGGTAAACATACACACGCATGCAACAGTTACAACCACTTTACTGAATGAATACACCTCAGATGTTGTACTGTGATCAAATGAATAGAAAAAAAAGTCATTCAGTGCAAGGTCTTGGCCTAGAAGGAGGTGAGTGTTCGAACCCCATTTTCGTTTCCACAGACTTCATTTTGTTGCATAGTTTTGCTCAGCAACTCATAGAATGTTTGATTTACTAGTAAATTGTTAAGGATTGCAGTCAGTCAATAATGCCAGACATTTTGTGTTTTATAGTCCTTATTGTTTAGATAATGCAAGCCGATGGACTGCCTGTTGCATTTGAAACAAATTAAGATGTATGCATGGTTTCTCTCTCCCTTTTGCTCAGTAACTCTTTCTGTCTGTCTATAACACACTCTAGTTTAATTTTCTTTATTTACGTTTTGTGCTGTTTTTGTATATACTTGTTAAACAGTAAATCCATGTTTATTAAGCATTAAAATTGCATCCATTTGCATTTTTTTCTGTCTGAGCTTCATGGGAGCTTAATATTCTGCTGTGAAGTGGTGGACTTTTTTTTCTGGGTGATATATGTACATTAACATCCTACTATAGAACATTTGTTCTCCAGTAGGGTGGTTATGTATGTTACAACAATTCCCTAAGCTTTATTAAATTACTTAAATACTAAGCACTTTTACAGGATTAAATAACATAGATATAAAAAGCATAAGATAAAACAAATAGAAATGTCTTAAAGAATAAATAGTTAAGTGGGTCACCAGAAAAAGTCCAAAAAGATAGGTTATAAAGAATCTCTTAAAGGAGATCAGAGCATAACTCTCCCCAATACACTATGGTACTAGATTTCAGAAGCACAGGGCCTGATGAGCAAATGTCTAAAAGCCAGATGTTTAATGCCACACTCTAGGAATTAATAATAGCCCTGAACTGGCAAAGCAATGAGCCAGCAATGTACAACAGTGACAAATTAACTCATTCAAATAAAGGGGACACAGTTAATATAGTGCAAAGAAGATTAAAAACAAAATCTGAAATATAATCCAAAATCAGATAAGGAGTCATGCACACACTCTGTAACATGTGCTGATAACACAGTGTACACCAGTGTGTAACCAAACAGCAGAGTTTTACACTAGCTGTAAGTGGTCTGTTTCAGTATCAGGAAGCTCAAGGTAACGAGCAATATTATAGCCAATATTATAGCCAAAATGAGAAGATACCAAGCAGTGGATGACCGCTGTGAGAACCGCAGGTGGTATTAGATATTTGATTATGATGATGTTTCTTAAATGGAAAGGAAACAATTTTATCCCCTTAAACAGGTGGTCATGAAGTGCCAGCTGATTATGAAGGATAACACCAAGATCACTCACCTTAGATGCATACTCTGGGTGGTTACCAATGTACTTAATAAAATGTGGAAGTGCCAAAAAAAAAATTAAAATGTTGCATGCATAGCTAAGGTTTCAGTTTTGGATGGATTACATTCCAAAACCACTGATAAATATCTTCTAGGATAACACTAAGGACTGCGCACGGTATAAATTCAAAAGGGTAGCAGAGAGATAAATCGGTGTAGCCTTTCTTATTAAAACCTTCTACGGGCAACATAAACAGTGAAACATCAGATGACCCAGGACTGATCTGTGAGGTAATCCACACTCCAAACGATATGGCTTTGTGCTAATAATATCCAACACAACCCTCTAGGTATATTATGAAAAGCAGAAATCAAACTTGTCTAGGACAGTACAGAAGAAATGATAGTGAGAACAAAAATCCTTGATCAGGATACAACCGTGATGAATGCCAAAGAAGACACCAGAAAAGAATACTGATGTTGATCTCATGCCATTGGGGAGTAACTAACACCATTACGAGGGCAATCTTAGTACTATGGTGAATGTGAAAACTGGATGGCTGCAAATTCATGAGCTCAAGAAAATTAAATAAGATTCAAGTTACACTAAACTACCTTCTCATTAACTCTGCCCAAAAATATCAAGTTAGGGATGGGGGAGAATTTATTAAAATTATTAGATACTGAAATGAATTTCTTAGGACAGGAATAAGGCCTACTTTAAAGACGATGAAAAATTTCTAGTCCTCAAATTGCATTCCAAAATCAGATAAATAACTTGTCCCAGACATCCAAAAAGGCAATAACCAGCCTATATCACAGGCCCAGTTACTAACTTAAAGGATGCATGCAGAGATCACTGATTAGTTCATCATAACTACTGGAACTCTGTTTGAAACCATGAATAATTTCTCACAGTCCCATCTAGTGCTTTGTCCATGAAGCCATATGTAATATTGTTGGTCTAGCATTGCCATCCTTGTCAACAATGACAACAACAAAAAGTCACACTTCTGAAATGTAAAAATTCTACTGTTAAAAAGGCATTCCAGGCCGCATAGTTTACAAGAACCTGGAAGTGCATAGCTGATCAGTTTGTTGCTACAGAGATATCCCTGACAGGAAAGCTACCTTCCTATGGGAGCTCTCAGGTAGATTGTGTGCCTAATGCTCATTCATTCCAAGGTTGTTGCCCCAGAGACCAGTATGTCTCCATTATAAAAAGGTTTCACTCTTCCATCTTGATGAATGGAGTTCCAAGTCATACCAGTTGTCACATTTCCTGAGGGGTACAGGCTATACACAATGTGGTGAGTATGTGCAGAACAGTCAATAGTGATTGATAATCTACACTGACTCGGCTATCTGGACTGCTAGCAGTGTTTCCTAAAAGGAGAATATGGGCAGTCAAACTAAAGAAAGAAGGTGAAGGTTAGTTCACTCACAGCACTCTGTCTATTGTCTATTTAAGATTAGGAAATTCCTTTGATTAGTGGCAGGTTTTCAGAAAGTGTGTGTAAGGAGGACAAGGCTATGGATGGAGGCTGCTAGACCTGCAGTGTGACACCTAGGGGTGACTGCTATATCTTCTGACTGCAGAGACCATGTTGTCCCACATGTGTTAGGTAGTGGTCTTGCTGATGAGCTGCGGAAACATGAGTTACATGTGGGAGCATGCATCCATCTTCTCACTGTCCAGGCAGCTATGGCAAGTTAGAGAGCAGCCTATGGTGAGGGAGGGGTAGGCTGCTCTGCAGAACTTACAGCTGGTTGCTACCTACCACCCAGCTCTAATCACTATGGGAATAGATGGCCTAATAGGGCATCCAAGGCAAGACCAAACTGCCCACAGTGCTCTTGTCTAGCCTTGGAATGGCCAGTCCCCATCCCTGTGGAACAAATGGGTCAGTTGTGTTCCGACAGTAGAGCCACTGGTAAGTGTCCTGCAGGGGTGGAGAGGGGGATAACAAAAAGAGAGAAGCAGGAAATCCCATGCTACTGTTTGATTATTTTATTGGAGAGAGAAGTGCACTATATGATAGAAAAAATGAAGCAAAAACATTTAATATTAAGCTAAACAGTTTCCATGCTGTTGTGCAATCTTCTTTTGTGTGTGGGAACAGTAGTACACAATGAGGCAAAATGAGGCAAACATTGAATTATTAGGGTAGATGGTTTTATGACATTGGATTTCCTTTTGTTGGAGGATAGGGAATGTAGAATGCAGCATAACAAATAAAACAATATATTAAGTTAAACAGTCTCAATACGGTGTATGATTCTTTTTTGGTGGTGGGTGGGGGGAATATAATAGGAAACCAGGAAAAAGGATTTAGTGAAATCTGTTATTAAGTTAAACAGTTTTCATGCTGCAATCCTTGTTTTGGGGGATGTGGTATATGCAGCATTACAGCAGTGCAACAGACCAAACCAGGAATCAGAAATCCCCTTATATATTTTATACGTGGGTCTCAGTGAGGATGGAAAACTGGTGTTTGATATTACAGATACATGGAAATAGTGTGCATTGTGTAAAATAAAAGAAGACTATTTATAGATCTATTAATGTGAAACAGATATAGTTTATAGCAGTCAATGTTATTGTACTACAATGTATTCAAAACTATGGGATGATTGTACTTGCTGTGCCTTTTGTGAACTGTAGTATACATGGTATACAGACTATGTCCATTATCCCAGCATGCTCTTTAAATTTCATAGAAATACATAAATATGCTGACATTCTGTAGAAAACCATCATACTCATGGCTAATTTGTGTTACTGTCACTGTTGGTAATCATACCTCTCAAATGTACAGATTTTTGCAGAATGTCTAGACTTTTGCCTCACATTGTTGGTCTATTTCTCATAAAATTGTGGTTTTCTGGCAAATCACTGGCAAATCATTCAGGGTTGAAGTCAGAAAATAATGACAGTCAACTGAGTTTCAGACTTCACACCCTTCAGAAAATATATGGTAATGCAAAACCCATTATTCCATCAACTTTCTAAGTTTGTAAGATATGTATTTAAAATGTGCCCCTATTTTTAGGCCTTTGTCCCCCTCCCATTATTTATGGCTTTGCCCAGATTTCTTGCTCTAAGACATTGAGAGGTATGTTGGCATCTGAGTGACAAAGGAACAAAAGTCATGATAATGACAGTAAACTAAACATAAGAAAGAAAAGAAAAGGAGTACATTGAAAATATGAAATATTATTATAGAATATTTCTGTAACAGGCAATAAAGTCCATGATGGATGGAGATCACACTGTACTGTATTAGAATGTGTAAGCCCAAGTACAGGTATAATGACTCTTAAGGTAGTAAAAACGAATGTTCAGACTCTATTACAGCACTTCCCTGGAATTATTATCATTTCACAGTACATATAAATTCACTCAAAACAAAGTACTCAAAATAATCAGTATGGGTAGTTAGAAATCAAAGAAGGGTGATCAAAAGGGGTGGATTATAACTAAAAGCTGATCAAGTTTACCTCTCTAAGAACCATGTTGGAGCTTATGTGCTGCCGATAAATATTCATCCAAATACAAGGGGAAAATGGAGTTTCAGCAGTTTCCCCAAGATCTGATGGTTTTACAAAATTGCATTAAAATTCTACTGCTTTGGGGGGAAGTAATTATTTGTGTCCAATTAGACTTGTGTTATTTAACTAGTTGCCTTTATCATTTGCAACTATTGGAATGTGAGTAAAATTATTTTATTTATTTTTTTTTTTACAAAATGTACTGCTTTGATTATAGGAGAATATAGGCTAACAACCCTAAAGGGCCTTTTTAAGCCTAGTCATGCTTTCCAGAAACATTAGAAAGGTATTGGTCCCTAAGGTATTGTAGGGGTGCATAATCTTAGGCATGAGTGGTTCAGCATTTACAAGCTTCCTCTCTAATAGAGACATAGTTTCCAGGCCAGGGAAAACTTTAGGATTTCTCATCCACTGATCCAAGTTTTGCTTGAATAAGTGCAGGGAAGAACTTTGTTTCACATGAATGGCAAGCCTATTCCAGAGAAGGGTATCCTCTAAAACACTAGGCTTATAAGTACCTCAGCGCCAATAGCCTAGTAACCTCCTATAAACTTTACCAGTTTAAAGGAAGCAAGTAGTGCCAAAAAAGTCATCAATAACCTCCAAAAGTACAGACACTACTGAAAAAAACACCAACAAACAAATCCTTCTTGTAGAAAAACAACTTTTAATCCATTTTCTATAAACTTTCATACCTGTCCTTCCAGCATATCTTATTTGTGTTGCAGGTGAGGTTTAGGTCAATGGAGCGGTTGTTTCTGATGCAAATTGTTTTGAGATATGCAAAAAGTCCATTAAGACTTGTTCAGGGTATGACTGTAGGCCAGGCATAGGTCACTTCTCAGAAGCCTATAGGAGACTTGGTTTAGAGGCAGTCTGCATGTGACTTGTTTTCTAAACCATGTATTATTTTTGTGAGTAACCTCTCTAGGTCCACCACTTGTTGCATATATCTGATGAGATACATGCCAAGGGAGGCATTGTACTCAATGACTGGTGTTATGAAGTCAAAGTACAATGGAACAATGACATCTTTGGACCTGAATACCATAACCCTGCTTATAAGTTTAGCAATGCAGAATGATTTCCTTGCCACATGATGGTCAAAGCCCAAGTAGCTGTCTACCTGCATTCCAAAATTATTCATCTGATAACTAAGTAGATAATCTAAATCCAAACTACAGTTTTCAACAATAATTTAAGAGATGCAAAGTAAAATTAAGATATATTGTTACAAGAATTATACAGTAATATTTTTTAGAAAAAAAAACACTTACAGGCAAATTCATAATGAGAAAAGTTTGAGTACGAAAAGAAAAAAATGGCAAATGTTTAACATTTTTCATTTCTTACAATAATGACAAAAAGGAACCCAAGGTATTATATCTGACATAAATTAGACATTTATTAATACAACAGCTATTAAGCAAGTAATAATGCCTGACAGAGTCTGTACATCGAGGAATAATGCCCACCAGGGGGTGTTGTGACACTCGATGCCACATGTAGTGGGCACCTACACCCTATAAGGCCATCATTTTAATACACACCTTAGAGAACATTATTAGTCTTACAAACTGGGCTGTCTGTTAAATTGTTTTGTATTTATTTATTTATTTGTTTTTTTTTTTTTTTATTTTCCTTTCTGTATTGTTATTATTACTGTATACTTTTTATATTTTTGATGTAAAATAATTTTTCTGCCTAACGTTTCAATCTTCCTGTAACATAAGCAATTGCTGTTGGAGGAAATATTATACACTCAACATATAAGTAATATAAGTATTTAATGTCTACATGCACACACATGCACGCACGTGCATGCACACACACACACACACACACACAAACACAGTAAACACATATACAGATGCACTCATAAACACACACACAGACACATTTCTTTTTTTTTTTGTTTTTATTTGTTTTTTAGTATTATGCTCACTAAACAGCAAAGTCAAAGTGCTGTTTTGCACATATAAACCAATGGCGGCCCTTTGTCTTTTTTTTTTCTCTGTAAGCTTTATGGCAGCTTAATATGCTGCCAAAAAATAGTGAACTTGTTTTCTTGACCGGGCAGTACCTGTACATTAATGAGTTGCTGGATAGCATTCATTCTTCATTCAGGGTAAAGATGTGCAGGCTGCCCATCCACAAATATATGTTATTAGTGAGGGGTTGAAATAAGCATGGATCTAATGAATTAAAACTTTGAGTACACCCCATTCCACAGATGCAGACATCACTGTGATTTATGACTATTGAACATCATAAGTAGAAAAAAAAAGAAAAAATCATTTAGAGTTTTGCTACCATGATGCCTGGAATGCCTGGAGGTATAAAACACTTCACTCACACCTGTCCTAAGCTTAATATCTAGGCATATCACAGTGTATGACTTGTATGCGGTTCTATATTTCTTGGCCATGTATCCTTATTAATCAGAGTTATTTGCACTGCAACAATATTTCTGCCCTTCAAACCAAAGTTGCTGGCCAGTATAACTAATAATTCAAGTTATGGCATCAAAATATGCTGTTTGGACATGTGTATATTCTCACTATCAGGGTTATGGAGTAGTGTAAAGTAAAGAAGTCCAGAAAGCTTAATGGACAAGGGACTTATTTTCAGATTTGTACTATAAATACAGTTTGCAATTTTATATATATATTAACAATCTAAATAAAAAAGCAAGTTAAAATGTTTTATTTTTGTGCTCTTAATACTAGAGGCATAAGCAGTTTATCAATATGTGGCATCTATAAATTATGGCAATATTTTTCAATAGTATCTTATACGGTGTGATCTCCTGTTGCTTTATTATTTTTGTAAGAAGAGATAATTATATAGAATGTACTGCAATAAAATACAGTGCAACTAGAATCAAGTAATATAAAAGAATATATGAAATCCCAAGACATTTTGCTGCTATTGCACTGAATATAGGACAAAATGTTAGCATAGACGCTAACTATAGTGGAATGTAAGTTACATGTATTTATTATTGCTGTGAGTTCCAAAGTGGGCATAATTTAGTAACAGCAGGAATGCACAAACGATCCTTTCCCTAACATATGCACAAGAAGTTCCACAAAATTGTTCTTCCAGTGAAAAGAGAAAAGTAGATGCAAAGATTTCTGTAGCTTTGTTATTTTCAAGTGATTGCTGCCACAGATGGTATATACCTCCCTCAAGGCTAAACTCTGCAATTTCTACCTACATGTTCAACTGCCATTATAAGGAGCTTGTTCTGTAATTTTAGCTATACACTGCAATAGCAGATATATTGAGAAGTAATCTACTTAAAAAAAACAAGTATGTGGCTGATAGCTCTTGGGACAAAAGTGCAGCAGGTTTTATAATACTTTCTAAAGGAATTCATACTTTCACAATACAGGAATCCATGTTTCTTAAAGCTTTAAACCTATAAACAGAACATGATTTCTAGTTACTTGCATAGTCTTATAGTTCTAAAATGTTAAGCCTGTGTAATTTAGTTATAATTGAACTGAAACACCTGTAAATTAAATTGCAGTGTATTTTTGCTTACAAGACTGACTAAATCTATAACTATGTTTATAGCATATATAGTTTCCTGGGGTCTATAGCAGATGAACGAAAAATCCGTTCATCGAATACGTAATGATCGAAACGTCACGGAAATCGAAATCGGTATTGTGGCCCACACCCCCCACTAAATATATATTCTAACTCCAAGATCGCACTACAGTGAGGAAAGGGCAAATACCCTAATCCTCACTGTACTGAAACCCCCACAATACCATTTTCGATTTCCGTGAAGCTTCGATCTTTACGTATTCGATGAACAGATTTTTCGTTCATCAGATATAGACCCAGTTTCCTGTAATATTGGCTAAGCAGAGTTATAAGGCCTTTAGTTTATGGTTTCTTATAAGAAGGGTTAAACAAATTTAGAAGTCCCACATTTTGAAGAAATTAGTTCAACTATATATATATATATATATATATATATATATATATATATATATATATATATATATATGGGTCTACTTCATTTCGTTGAAAACTCACTTCACTGAAAGTCAGTTTCCTGCGACCAATTCACTGAAAGCTCACTTCACTGAAAACTCATTTCACTGAAACTCATTTAGTTCAAAGTTATATATGGCCTTTTCCCCAATGTAGTGCGATCCTGGAGTTAGTATATAAAATAAGGAGGGGTGTGGGGGGCATAGACCCCACATATTGTAAACATTTTAAAGCATACAGATAGATACTTACAAGTGCAATGAATAACTGTTTCCAGAAGACAACATATAATCAAACCCCCAATGTGGGGGGATGTGCCCCCCACACACCCCCTTACTATATATACTAACTCCAGGATCGCACTACAGTGGGGAAAGGGCCATATATAACTTTCAACGAAATGAGTTTCAGTCATTTGAGTTTCAATGAAATGAGTTTTCAACTAAATGAAGTAGGCCCATATATATATATATATATATATATATATATATATATATATATATATACAGACACACACACACATACATATACCTAAAGAACCAACATTTTAAGTTGTTTGCTAAGGATGCAATGGCTGAATCCTCTCATCCTGAGGGCCAGCTGTCTGTTAAGAGGAAGGCCAAAAAGTCAGGCCTGATCTGGCTGCTTGTCCATTCTCCCCCAAACTTCTTTCTAGAGGTTGGTAAAATCCCATCTGGTGCTTTCTTTAGATCCCTCTGTTCGCAAAAAATGTTGGAGGTCAGCATGGATCTGAATTCTCACACATCCTCAGAGGTTTTTCAAACATCTGTACCTGATGCTGAGGTGGAACCCCAGCTGATAATATCCAAAGGGCTGAGTGGGATCAAGTTAGGGGTCTGACCCTCTGAGGGTGTTTCAAGCAGATGTCCCCCAGAAAAAGAAATGGAAGACAAAGCATATTTCCCCTGTTGTGAAGCATCAACAGCATGAATGGCAAGATTTCACTCAGGGCTTATTTAATGCTTTGATGACCTTGAAGTCACTTCAAGGAATCTCTCTGTTCCTGCTCCCTCTGGTCTTCCATTCCTGTCAAGAGACCTAGGGAATTAAATTCCTCAGATGAGGAGTTGGACTCTGGGAAAGAATCCCTAGTCTATTCTTCCAAATTCCCTTTCCCCTTGGACTTCTGGTAACAGGATGAGGATTCCTTAAGTCCAGACTCTCCTTTGGAAGAGCTTTCCTTGAGGATACCATTGCCCATATGATGGACTATTTTAAGTGAGATTGTTCCCAGGTCTCTGATATTCAATAAAGGTATTATGAGAGACTAAGATGGAGTCTCCCAAACCATCTGCTGTTCCTCCTGTTCTGACTGCCCTTTTGGACACCTTCTCTGCAGCTTCTGTAGCATCTGACTCTCAGCCTCCTGCAGGTCTATATCACGTTGTTGAACTCTTAAAAGTTCGAACGTCATGTGGTCAACATCATATGATCAAACTTTTAAAAGTTTGAACGTTTCAATGGAGATCTCCATACAGTGCGGAATGGGAAGAATTCCCTTTTCTGCACTGTAGTGCAATCTCGGAGTTGGTATATTTAAAGAGTGGGGGGGTGCAGATGGGCTTGTCCCCTTGCTTAAACCATTCAGGTAGTTTTTTTCTTTGGTTTATTTTTTTTTTTATTACATTAAAAGTTCGATCATATGGTGTTGACCATAAGACGTTTGAACTTTTAAAAGTTCGATTGCGTAATATAGACGTGCCTCCTCCTCCTAAAAAGCTGGATAGGTTCTACAAGGTACCTGAGGAGTAAACATTTCTTTATAAATGTTCTTCAGCTGACCCTTCTGTAGTGCCAGTCTCTTCTGACAAGCCATCCAAGTTGTTGCTCTCAACCAAGCTGTTGCATTCTGACAAGGATAGTAGGGCCATGGAAAGGTTAGGCAAGAGGGTTTACACTGCTTCTACTTCATCTTTTTCAGGCCATTAACTACCAGACTCATGATAAGGCATGTTTTAGGTCTCCTTTCTCAGATTTCTAAGGTGTTTTCTGACCTTCACGACT
This sequence comes from Protopterus annectens, assembly GCF_019279795.1. Taxonomy (NCBI): domain Eukaryota; kingdom Metazoa; phylum Chordata; order Ceratodontiformes; family Protopteridae; genus Protopterus; species Protopterus annectens. Next base: position 283,599,716 of record NC_056742.1, on the reverse strand, counting down.
CTGAAGGAAAGGCTTCTACCCTTTTTTAGCTGGGTTCCACTTCAGAAGTTGCTCACCATTCAATAAAATACAGTTATGATGCAGCTGATGTTCTTCCAGGGCTGCTGACTTTTTTTTGGTCATGAGGCATTATTCTTGACTTCTTCTTCTGTCTTTTCTTGATGATATCAAGCCAAACTTTTGGATGCTCCTTTGTATAACAAACGTCTTTTTGGAACTGCTAATGCTGACCTATTCAAGTCCCTTCTGGATAAGGACAAAGCTTTGCAGGAGCAGAAACATATTTTTGTTTCTCCTATTGCTAAGTTTATGAGGAACTATCCTTCTAAGTCTGCCATTGTTTGCAGACAACCTCACCCCCCTCCTAAGGGGAAGAAGGGTTCTAGGTGTGTTCCTCCTGCTAAGTCTTCTCAGACTCTTTCCTCCTAGAAACCTTCTTTTCAGGACAAGCTTGGTTCTGTATGGCAGTTTGCTTTCTCCTCCCCTAGGCCAGGTCTCCTTGTCTCTTCACCGTTCCCTGTGTCTTCCAAATTGGCTTTGAAAAACCTCAGATTCTTGGGTTCTGTCCATTATCCATCAGGGATAATTCATGGTTTGGAAGTCTTTTCCTCCCTTTTCAGTCATTCCTCAACCCCCTCTGGAAGAGTTTTCTCATTTCCCAGAGGTTCTTCAATCTGTTTTGGATCAGGGCACCATTCAGGCAGTGCCTCCCACTCAGGTGGGGAAAGGATTTTACTCCAGAATATTTTTGGTCTTATGAAAGGAGGGTACATGGAGACTAATTCTGGACCTTTCCTTGATCAACACTTTTCTCAGGACTCTTTCCTTTTGGATGTTATCCCTTCAGTCATTGCTTCGTCTTCTATTTCATCAGGTCTTTCTGGTGTCTCTGGATCACCAGGATGCACATCTTCACATCTTCATTCATTCTACTTTCGAGAAATATTTATGTTTCTCTGTCTCTTCCTTGCATTTTCAGTTCTTTGCTTTGCCCTTCAGCCTTTCTACTGTCCCAAGGTTATTTAGCAAATGCCTCACTCCTGTCATTGTGTTTTACAGGCTTTGAGATATTCAGATTTTCCCTGTTTGGATGATCTGGTTATTCAAGTCCCTTCTCCCACCAGTCTGCTGCAGGATCTCCATAAGAGAGATGAGGGCTCTGCAACAAGCTGGGGGACACAGGGTCCTATCTTCTTTCCTGATTAACCCTTCAGTTCTAGGATTTAGCTCGCCAGTATCAAGTGACTCTTCAGATGTCATGGCCAGAGAATTTATTAGGGTCTTGAGATTTATAGCTTCCACCATTCCCAAGCTCCATCTCGCCAGGCTACATATGATGAAACTTCAGTGGTACCTCATATGTGTGACTTCAACATCGCCACCCCCTGGAACTCCTAATTTCAGTGGTAGATTCATCAACTCTCTCTTAATCTATGGCATCCATTCCAAGCTCCAGTTCCCACATAGGAGTTTTTTACACGTCTCACACAGGGGAGGGGGATCTCTTGTGACCGCCCCTAAAGGCCTAGGGTCTCTGGCCTCCTCATCAGAGGTCAGACCATATCACCATAAGAGAGATGAGGGCTCTTCAAGCTTTTCATTCCCTCTTTTCTTCCCAGACCCCTTAAAGTTTTCACGGACAATACCACAGTGATGTGGTTTGCCAACAAGCTTGGGGACATGGGGTCCTATCTTCTTTCCTGATTAACCCTTCAGTTCTGGGATTTAGCTCTCCAGTATCAAGTGACTCTTCAGATGGTTTACATTCTCTCAGAGCACAATCTAGTGGCAGACTGTATTAGCTAGTCCAGAACACAAGCTCACGAACAGATGCTTCACAGAGATGCATTCCTGGACATCATCCATCAATGAGGTATTCCTCTGGTAAATCTTTTTACTTCCCTTCCAAACAGACAACTTCCACTATTCTGATCTCTGAATTGGAAAGTGGACACCCTGTCCTTTGGATGGGAAATGTTTCTCTTTGCTTCCGCCCCTTCATTTGTTGCTAAATGTTCTATTCAAGATCAGACAGGACTCTCTCAAAATCTTGCTGTTGACTCATTTTTGGTCCAGACAGTATTGGTTACTGCTTCTTTCTCAGCTGGTCAGAGGCAATCACCACAAGTTACCTTACTAGGTGGATCTTCTCACACAAGACAAATGGTGTCTTATCCATCCTCCCCTGTCCACTCTTCAAATGACACTGTGAGAGATAGGATTTTGATCCCTTTTAGGGACTTCTTTTCTGAGGATGTGCTTTGGGCTCTGCAGGAGGCAAAGAAATCTACTACCAGAAAATCATATATGCCCATATAGAAAGGTTTTCTGTCTGGTGCCACTCTCACCATCAGGATCCCCTGTCAGCGGAAGTCCCTCTGGTTCTCTCTTATTTGTGTGATCTTTTCCATGCTGGGTTGGCATAATCTTCAGTTAAAGCTCACTTGTCAGTGATTTTTGCTTGTCTGAATTTGAATCCATCTCTGGCCTCTAGACTTGAGGTCAAGCAATTCCTTAAGGGCATCCATTATATCAGGCCTGCCAGGAAGCCAATTCCATCTTTTTGGAACCTTGATTTTGTTCTTCAAAAATGTATCCAAAGTCCATTTAAGCCTGCTTTTTTTTCAGTTTCCTTACATCATTGTATTTGTAAGACTATTCTACTTTTGGCTCTTACTTCTGTCAAAAAGTGTCTGAACCCAGGCTCTCGTGGCTATTCCTCCTTTTTTAGTTTCTTATGTGTCTCTTCATGCTAATCCTTCTTTCATGACCAAGGGGGTCAATGAGTTGTCCCTCAGTCAGTCTATTCATTTCCTTACTTTTTTCCTTCTCAGCAGTATGCCAGTGAGAAGGTTCTTCATACCTTGGATTTACATAGACAGTTCAGATATTATTTAGATAAAACTAAAGTTATTCTCAAATATGAGCAGTTTTTTTTCTTTTCATCTCATGGCTTGGGTTTGGCTGTTTCTAAGCAAACCATCTCCTCCCGGATTTTTAAGAACATTTCCTTCTGTTATTCTTTTCATGGCAAATGTCTTTCCTCATCTGTAAAGTTACATTCTACTGGGCAATTGCCTCCTGTAATGCCTTTTTTCAAGGATCTGGATACCGGGTGTTCTATCCTTGAAGCTGCTACTTGGTCTTCTCTTCATACTTTCACTAAACATTGCAAGTTGGATGTTATCTCCAGGACCAGAACCGGCTTTGCCAGGTCTATCCCGCATGGGTTTGTGGAGGGTTCCTCTGTGCCTTCCTCCTCCCTTGCTTCCTCCTGAGTTCTTGTATCACACTTCTCGCCACCAGACACAAAAAAGGCAGGCTGGAATATTTAACAGCTTTTAAAGCTGTTACTTTATCAGAGGTACATTAATCTTCTGGCCACTGTCCTTGTGGCAGTGGTGTTTTATGGCTTCAAATCTATGAAATACTTTGCACTTTTTTCTGTAACTAATAGCACTTTGGAGCAGCAAAAGCTCAATTTACTGCAAAGAATTATGACAAGGTCTCTTGGACCATAACAAATTAGTTATGTCTTCTTGACATAGCTGTCAAGATTCACCTGTTGAACTTTGTTATACAGGTAAATTTCTTGACATCCATCCAATCATAATCCAGTAAAGGTGCTAATTATTGAGTCAGTTAGCCAGTCTATCTATCCATCAATCTTTGAATCTGTATAACTACTTAAATATCATTAATGTTGAAATATAAGGTTTACAATCAAAATTTGGAAAATGCATCGGTCGACTGGCATGTGGTCGATTTGCAGTTTCAAAGTCGGCATAATGTCGAACTACACTACAGCGAACGGGTAGTGTTGGTTGATATTTTGGGTTCAACATTGTGTAGAGAGGTTACGGTTCAGAGAGGAACAGGGAATTAGCCCATTTCCTCACTGTAGTGCGATCTTAGAGTTGGTATATTTAATGTGCAGGGGGGTTGGGGGCTATGCCCCCCTGCAAAATATTAACGTACCACTGACCGTTGAGTGTGAAGGTACATTAATGTGCATAGCATGGGTGACTGATGTCACTTCCTGCTATGTCAAACTCATCGAACCAGAAAGTTTGGGTATGTCATTTCCAACATTTTGCCTTTTAATGTGTTGGAAATCGACATTTTCCATCGACATTATGGTCATCCCATGGAAGCATTTTCAAGACTATGATAATAAACTGAAATATAAACAACATATTTCCACATAGATGCATGGTTCTGTATATAAAAGCCTGCTTTATTTTTACAGATTTCAGCAAATGTATTATTTTTAAATCAAATTCAGATAGTTCCACAGTGTTACTTTTTCTTTTATTTGCTGTGTAGCACAATGATTTCCTGAGGGATGATGTACTCCCAGTAGCCTTACCATCATATTATAACAAGGCAGTGAGAAAGGGTTGTACTGCATGTACACCATAGCTAGTAAGACAATATATGTCTATGCCAGTTGTACATCATTGTTTGGAATTATGATGCTGCATGTTAATAACCAGGCAAATTAATTAATCTATTCATATAAATCAACTATAAGACAATTAGGATATTGAACATTAACAGATAATATGGATTTTTTAATGTAAACTGTATAAAAAAGTGGAATTGATTGTATGTGGATAGGCCAGCCTCATTTATGTATACTGTATTACTCAATCTTCTTTGCCACTGTATCTAAGTCTGTAGCTCTCTATATTATTTTCTGTCCCTGTCTGTCTTTTAGCTATCTACATACACAATTATGCATATAGATTTACTGGATAGTTAGTACATTTGTGTAGGTAACTTACTATGACAGTAAATGTTTGAATAAATCATTGCATTTACATCTGAGACTTTACCTGCATCAGACCAGTCTTCCAAAACTCAGCATCCACCCTAAGTACCCTCCAGCATGCCAGAATAAGATCAGTGTGCATCCACACCATCCTCAGAACTTTCTTGCCCTGATACAAAAAAAAATAGACAAAGTGAAAATTCTGTACTGTAACTCTAAGAATCCTGACATACAAAGAGAAATTACATAGTGTAGGAATTTGTAGGGGGAAGAAAAGGCATTAGAAAATGCGTACATCAGCCCAGGCACCAAGTCAAGAACCAGATCCAAGTTTATTGAAACGATACCAAAGCTGAGCCCTTTCGTCCTAAACTGGACTTCATCAGAACATGAATAACTGGTAATTTCTAAGCTCTCCCTCTGGAATTCATTATCATCCCCCACCCCCTGCCTTGGTTCTGGGGTGGCATGGGGCCTCTCTCTCTGTTCCCTGATCCTCTTCAATCTTCTGAGCTGTGGGGAATTGGTCCCTTGGTGGGTCCTTAAAGGGGTAGTTCCCCTCCTCTGTAAGCTCACTATAATCATCTACCCCAGAATAATTTGAACCCTCCTGTGTCCCACCCCTACCACTGTGGACAGTATTTCTGATGGGCAGGGGGTAGGCTCTTCCTTCTTTGTAGTCGTTACTGTCCCTTGACAGTTTTTTTATAAGGAGATCCTTTGGCAACTCAGGTTGGATGCTACCCAGGGTTCAATGATTACATTTCTGTTAACTCTGTGTTATGAATGAGAGCAGCTAAATTATGAAGCTTATTATATCAATGTTTTACTTTTGATAACATTTGTTGTTTTAAATTTTTGTCTGCTAAAAGAGATATTTTTAAAGAGACATATTTTTTGTCTTTTATACTATGTTTCACCAATTATTACTTGTTTTTTTTTTATTTTAAATGTTGCTTTAAGAAATTGAGTTCCTTTGAATGATGTTTAGGTTAATTAACTAATTAGCTGATTGTCTAATTGTTTGATTGTTTACTATATATGGAGCTTAGAAATCACCAGTTATTCATGTTCTGATGAAGTCCAGTTTAGGACGAAAGTGCTCAGCTTTAGTATTGTTTCAGTAAACTTGGATCCATTTCTTGACTTGGTGTCTGGGCTGACATAGATATTTTTGGTTTCTTGGTTCTATGTATGGTCCTACGTTTTGGCACACTTTTCATTTTGAGCATTAGAAAATGTCCCACATATCGCAAGATGGGATGGAGGGAGAATTCTGGTACTGCAACAGTGAATATATTCAAATATATGCCTTTATGGTAAGGTACCTACACAATTGTACTATGTTCTTCATTAGATCATTGTTGCAGTATTCCTTATATCTAGTAATACATCCATAGCTCATTTAGATTGTATGGTGGGTGGGGTTACTCCCTCAGAGTTTAGAATGCCAAGAAGGATAGCTCTACCAAATCCAATTCTTGCTCTAGACTGAGCATCTAGTTAGTAATGTTTAGTGAAGGTGTGAACTGAGGGCCAAGTGGCATCCTCAAAGATGGATTTAGAGTGCATACTTGGCATGAAGATCCATGAAGTAGCTGTAGCTTTAGCAGAGCAGGCCTTAACAATTCCTGCTAACTGGTTTCCATAAATTGAATAGTAGAAGTGAGCTGCATTGCAAATTCATCTGGAAATAGTTTGTTTAAGCATTTGAACACCTATTTTCTTTTCTTCCAAAGAAATAAGTATTCCGGTTTTTGTAGGCCTCTAGTCTTTTCCAAGTAAAATCTGAGCTATGAGCATTAAAACATTGCAGAAGTCTTTATCTCCTGTTTTGACAGTTAGGTAAAAAAAAGAAGGAAGCTGAATAGAGTGATTAAGAGTAAATTCAGAAAATACTGTAGGCATACATGAAGGACTGGTTCAAAGACTTATTCAATGTTTATGAATAAACAAAAATGGATATATAAAAGGGCATTTACGGCAGAAATTCTTCTATCTGAATTTAAAGCCAAATTCACTGAAAAGCAGATTGCAAAGCAGATTTCCTGGTCAAAACTGTCAAAGAATAAGTAGCTGGAACACACAGAGGAAGAGTTAACTTTTCTAATATGTAACTGAGATACCAACAAAGAAACATTCTTTTTCTTAAAGATTTGATGTGGATAATCCCCTTGAGGAAAACTTTGACCAGATAGAAACTGATCTAGAAGCAAGATAGCTTGAAATATCTTAAAGAGGGGCCATAAAAGATGTACAAGTTAAGTCAGACCTGAGGAGCTCACATTCTGACATCAAATGAAAAAAAATGTCCATTTTGATACAGATGTTGTTCTGGCATTAAGTTTTTCCAGCCCCTGTAAAAAACTTTTCATCAGCTCCTGAGAGAGCTATAAAATCCTATTATCCATATTGTCAGCTTTGGGATCTGTGGTTTGGGATGTATTAGTAACCTGTTGTCCTGCATAAGAAGACTAAGAGGAGAAGAGTCAGTAATAACGCTTTGTTAATTCCTTCAGAAGAGATAACCAAAACTGTCTTGGCCAAAAAGTGGGCAACAGCAGCATCCTCAGAGAGTTCCTTCTTATTTCTGAAGCCATTTGGGAATCATTGGAAGAAGTACAAAGGCATACAGAAGCCATCACTTCCAGGTCATTGAGAAGGCATGATTTCCTACTGCTTGTTTGCAATTAATCCTGTAGTAACATAGGTTCAGTTGCTTGTTTTGAATTAATGCAAACAAATCTATCTGGGGGCTCCATTTGAAGGAATGCTTTTCTGTTTAACATCCACTCATAAGGCTCTATCCTGAACATGCTTACAGAGATTGTTATAGTGTACAGATGAGAGGGAATCATACCTAGTATGTAAAATAGGTAAGACTTTATCCCACCTTGTTTGTTTATGTACGACATAATTATGAGGTGGTCTGTCACTACTTAGGGGCTACATGCAGTCCGCATTTGATGCAGAGCTTTTGAATCCCTTGATTTGGGGCCATGATCACTTTGATATTGAAGTGACTGTCTTTAAATGATGGGCTTTATAAACCCAATAACTTGGCTTCTTTAGAGCAGTCCCTACCATACAAATCTGATATATATTGCATCTGTTGTAGCGCCCTTGAGCTGGTATCAGGAGTACACAGGAAACTGCCTGATTGGAGTGTACCTGCATAGCCCACCAAACAAATCCTGAACCAGGTAAGTAATGACTGGAATTTGTTGGTTTGAAGAACTTTGATGCTGAATTCAAACTGATAGACTAATCTGAGGTACCAATGGAATTTCTTCATATTAACTATGGTAAAAGCATCGTAAGAATTGCTGAATCCATGAACCCAAGGGCTTTTAAAAACTATTTGGCTGAATCAGTCCTGTATTTTACTAGACTGAAAAAGTAACTTTTGCAATTTTGTAAACTACTATATTTTTTTTCCTTTCCCCTGGAGGTAGAAATATTGTTTCAGTTTTACTACCATCAGGCAGCCCAGAAAAAAAAATACCCTGGAAGAAGAAATCACAGAGGAGTTCTTTAGAATCATAGTGAATTATAGATTTGGGAGCAGGCACATAGAAAAGTTTAAGGCCTTCAGCAGGTCTAAAGTGGATATACATCAGACAATCATCCAGATAAGCACAGATGTGAACACCTTGGAGTCTGCAGAAGGCTATGACTGGTGCAAGGCACTTTGTGAATAACCATGGTGCTGTAGAAAATCAAAAGAGCAAAGAAGTAAACTGATAGTGTGGAGCCAAGAGAAAAAAAAAAGTATTTTCTGTGACTTTTCTGGACAGGGATGTCTAAATCAGCATCCTTCAAGTCAAAAGTAACCAAAAGAGCATTTAGGTGAAGAAGAAATAAGAGTCTGAGGGGTGAGCATTTTGAAGCGAAGAACTGTCAGACAGGTGTATAGTCTGGAGCAGTCTAGAACAGGTTTCCACTCTGATGGAACTAGGGAACTAGAAAAAGTCTTGAAGAAGGTTTTCTTTCCCACTGATGTGGAGGTACTTCATCTATGACTCCTGAGAGAAGAAACTTTGAAACAATAACTGAAATGAGGTGTTTCTGGTCTTCTGGAATCTATAAAAATGCCTGAGCAGGTTGGCTTGGAATTACATGGAAGCTTATAGCCTCTTCTCATGGTGTTTAAAATTCAAGTGGATATGATCACTTCCTATAATGTGAGGGAAAGAGAAAGTTTGCCAGCAATTCTAGGGGAAGGGGAGGAAGGCTGGGATAGGAAAGTGGAAGGGAATACAAGCAGGGCAGGGATCGCCATTACTGGTGGAACCATGGAACCCAAACTGCCTAGACTTAGGGTCCCCTTGCCAAATTTTTTCTGTATTGACATTTTTTTTTTTTGCTGCTGCTGCTTTATAAGAGAACTGAGGGGTAATGTATATCATATCTAGGAAATGAAGAAGAGTTGTTTTATGCCTGCATAACTTTACCCCTAGCTTCCATTTTCCTGAAAACTTCAGCTGAGGGGGACCACCAAACAATAAATCTGTTTCTATAGGAATATTCAGTAACTTAGCATCTTCAGAAAGTTTGTAGTTGGAGCCTAGAAAAGCAAGCCTGCAGATGACAGAACCAGTAGCAATAGCAGCTCCAGAAGCTGCATCTACAATATCAATCCCACATTTAAAAGAAGGCTTAGCTACTTGTGAGACAGAATGGACTATTTGTAGCAGATTAGGTCTGACATTTTGACAAAGAATCTCTGCCATTTTCTGGCCCATACTAAGTAAGACAGCTAACAAAAATTTAATCACTTAAGTTTGACAATTAATAGCCCTAAAAGACAGTGTAGCAAATGTATAAATTTGTTTACCACATCTTTATATGGCCCTCCTCTCTTTATCAGGGTTGGCAACAGGGTTTTTATATAGCACATCTTTAAGGAACAGGGGATTGTGAATCTAGAAAAAGAGAAGCTAAAACAAAGCCATCCTGTAAGAATCCAAACATGGGGGGAGGTGCAACAGATTTAGGAATATCCACAAGTATAAGAACAAAATATCTCTTTTGGTTAGTAGACATTTGCCTCCCTTACCACCTGAAAATTTCCTTCATCTTAGAAATGGCTTCACCAAACAAAATGTCTTCAGAAATCTGCCTCCCTTCACACCTGATAAATTCCTTCATCTTGGAAATGGTTTCACCAAAAATGTCTTCATTTGAACAGTGAAAAGAAATAATATCTTCCACATCTGACTCGTATTCCAAAGGAAAGAGAATTTGGTGGCATAATCTCAGTCTACAGCATCTGAAATAGTCTTCCTCAAAAGAAAATTTGGTTTTCTTTCTGAAAAGATGGAAGAAAATGTTTGTCAAGGTTGTGAGCCCTGCATAGCTTTTAACAAACCCTGTGCCAAAATACACCAAGTATATGAAATGTGTTTTTCAGAGAAAAGTTCTGTTTAAGTGGGAGTAGGAGATAAATGTTTTGTACTGTTTTTGCCCCCTTTTCTGTGAAATATCTGCTTGAAGCTTCTGTGGTAATGGATCTCCACTCCAATAAGCTCAGTCTCTTTCCTTATGAGTATTTCTTTGTACACACCTGTCACCTTCAAAAATAACTCTAGTTGAAGGGAACTTGTTATTGGTTGGACAATAAAGGAAGAAACTGAAAGGAGATAGGGGGCCATGAATGTGCATTTTTCCCTGGTTATAATGGCCTCCAAAGGGGCAATGCTAATGAGCCTCAGTGAAGCTGATGGACAAGCAGGGGACTGAAAAAGCATCTTACCAGGATCTGTTGCCCCAATCTTGTGGAGGAACTGGAGGTCCTATTTTAGTCATCTGATTCTTTTGGTATTCTCTTCTTGCCATTCTTTTTGGCTGGATGTTTGAGTGTTAAAGATGAAAAATGGATGGCATAGTGGCTCACTCCAATAGTTGGTACCTCTTGGTTCTGAAATAATGGTCAGAGGGATGCTTAGGTAGGAGCCTAATGTTTTTGAACAATTTCTTGACAGATTTTACAAGATTTGATGCTGTGCTGTGCTCCTAAAGAAAAGACAAATGCAGTGGTAGTCATAATAATGAATGTATCTGTTACAGCTGTACTTTCCATTTTTGAAACAGACATAAGACAAAAGTACCAAAAAATCTAGGAAAAAAAATAGCTAGATGAAATAATTTCAAACATGATACTTCTCTTCAGTAGCCATTTGAAATGTCTTTAGCTGCTAGAGTGAGTCCTGAAGCACAGAGACTGAATGACCAAAAATACACCCTTGCATATATTGTCTGGATGGTCATTTCTCAAAATTTGGTGATCTCAGAGTTAGTATAAATAAATTTACAAGGTATAGGGGGCTTGCCCCAACACTGGGGGTGCAGGGGGCTTGCCCCCTGCAAAAAAAGAAGTTTAAAGGAAAAAAGCAATATTTGAGTTTCACTCTTTTCCCATGTTTTCAGTCTTTTTTTTTTTTTTGGCTTGTCAGCATTCAGCATTTCAACTGCCAATATTTCAACAAGGAGCCCTTATCTTCACTAGTTTTGGTGGCTGTAACCAACAAAATGACAAGCATATTAACAATGATAATGGATGTCTGCATATACTAGCAAAGCAAAACAGTTCTGAAGATGGTGCAGACATTCCACCCTCTGAATACCACCAGCATGCTGGCACTTGCCTAGGGTAAATGTATTCCTCAGGGAAGATGGATTCTGAGCTTTGGCGGACTGGCTGGATGGTTGGGACCTTTGTAGATAAAGCCTAAAATGTAAAAATTGTAGAGAAAGCCGAAAATGTAAAAAATTCTGCAACAGTGATCTAGTTAAGAACAGCTATGGTGACTACAAATATGTGTAATACAGAAATAAAGTGGAAAATGCAATGTCTATCTCATTGCTAGTCATATGTCTCAACTGTACAGATTTTTGCCGAATGTCCAGATTTTTGCCTATTATTTTTTGGTCCATTTTTCATAAAATTGTGTTTTTTCTAGCAAATTAGAGGCAAATCATTAGACAGAAGTTAGAAAATAATGACAAGCATTTGGGTTTCCTACTTCATACCTTTTAGAAAATTCATGCTAATGCAAAACCTGTTATTCTATCAACTTCTTAGTTTGTAAGAACAATATTTAAAAATTATCCATAGTTTTGGGTCTTTGACCCACTTTTTCAATGGCTTTGTCCAGATTTCTTGCTCTAAGTAGTTGAGAGGTATGTTGCTAGTACATTACTGGTCTGATTTCAGAGAGCTACATAGGTAGATGCAGACAGAAAGGAACAGAAGGACATCAGCAAGAATTTTGCTAGGTACCCTATAGATATGTGTACAAGTGAATGGATGGGATCAAATGGAGGGCAATGGGAAAATCAGTAATGTTTTCACAATCTGGCCAATATCACTGCATCTTAGCAAGAGGTGTTTTAAGGCCTAAATTAGGGAAACTGATGTCGAATTTTCAGTGATATAAATCGATCTGTATTGCAAGGCAGTTTTTTCCTCAACTTTTTTTTTTATTTTTCAAATACATTTGAATGAATTCCATAATATTTATACATAACATCTTAAATAACTATGTACACTATTTACATTAGCCTGAAACTATAACAGATCTTAATGTATACAGTTACTTTATAAATGTGTCCAATCCATTATCAGAGAGTCTGATCAATTATTGTATAGTGTCAATCAATGATAAGACTTTTCCCCAAGGATTGTTGATAAATGGCTTTGGATAAATTCTTATTTCTTTAATTTTAATTTCCAATAATGCTGTGGTTTTCAGTAGGCTGTAGAAGTCTTCCAAAGTTGGTATTGTGTTTGTATTCTATCTTCTTGCTATACACTTCCTTGAAATTGCAAGTATAGTCCATACTAGATGCATCTTTGACCTATTCAAATAAAGACCTTCATTCAGATTTAATAATACAAGAGCTTTAGTTAAATAAAATGATTCATTAAATAAAGCTTGTAGAAAGTTATTAATACCATTCCAAAATGGCTTAATTTTAACACAATCTAAGAAAATGCAGTTCCAATCTGCATTGTGTACTTGCTCACATCTCCAACATATTATTTTTATGGAAGAACTTTTACTGATTCTGTCTAGGATTAAGAATGTGTTGTGTAAGCATTTCCAATTAAAAACTTTCCAGTATTGTATAAAGGATGTATATTTTATTGATAATAAGGTATTTGCTTTAATATCTTCAGTTAACTGTATTGAGTGTCCTTGTGTTATATATTTCCAATATGAGGTTTTGGATGTTGTTTTATAGTTTATCAATATTTTGTAAAATTTTGAAATACTGTTTCCCATGTCAAAGTCATTATATATGATTTCATATATGAATTTTGTAAATGTAGGTATTTCTTTAAATTAAGAATTGTTAATTATTCTACTTAAATCTTGCGAATATGACAGAATACTCTGTTAAGTTAGCCAGTCCTGTTGTGGAATTTTGTATGTTGTTTTTTTTTTTACTTGCATATATAAAACTTTTAGTTTTTTGATACATTGGAGCCAACAAACAAATCCTTTCCATTCCCAGGAATTAATAATTTCTCTATATATTGTATGTGAAAGTTCTTTGTGACTATAAATGGTGTTAAAAGATCAAACCAGATTTTGAAATCTATAATTGCATTAATAACTTTCCTAAATGAGTCAATGTAATAATTAATCATACCAGTTTTAGTGTGTTTAGTTATGTTATACTGCATACTAATACATAGTATGTGCCATGGCAAATTCTTTTTATCTATTTGAAATTTGTTTTGTAAATCAAATTCATTTATTGATATTGCAGTTAGTAATTCTTTCCAATTTGCAGAGTAATTTGGACTTATTCAGTCTGAGATTGTTTTAGATAGTGATGCTTTTATATATGTTTCTATATCAGGAAAGTTTAATCCTCCCTGTTTCCATGGTCTGATATGATGTATTAAAGCTATTCTGTTTCTTTTGGGAAACCATAAAAATTTTATTAGGCATGACTTTATTTCTTTAAGTATATTCCTTTCTGGTAACAGTTGTATTGCCAAGGCTATATATAGGCTCTTGGGCAGTAAAACCATTTTTATTAACTGTAATCTATTTGCAAATGTTAATATTATTTTGTTCCATTTTTCCTCAGAGATTGTAATTGCATTGATGATATTATTGTAGGTTTTTGAGACTAATTCATTATTATCCTTGCATAACTTAATTCCTACATATTTTAAGGTAGATTCTTGTTTCCCTATGATGTGATCCCCCTTAGTCTGCGGTTCTTTTTTTTATTTAAAAATATACATTTTGATTTTGATTTATTGAAATGGAGTTCTGAAGTCATGTAAAATTTGTCAATTAATATATCTAATTCTTCTAATGTCTCTTTTCTATTAGATAATGCTAATAATATGTTGTCAGCAAATAGCATTACTTTAGAATTGTATTGTTCATAAACATCTATTCCTTTGATTTTTATATTGTTACGAATTGAATCTGCCAATATTTCAATAGCCAGAGCAAATAGAATAGGTGACATGGGACATCTTTGTTTAGTGTCTCTTGTTATATGTATAGATTCAAAGGTAAAAGGACCGAACTTGACATATGCTAAATTATTTGTATCTATATTCTTTAGGAGATGATCAAAGGATGCAGGAAATTCAAATAGAATTTGGATTTTAAATAAATACTCCCAATTTAGGGAATCAAAGGATTTCTCTATATCTAAGCCAGTTATGAGTGTTTCTTTATTTTATTTATTAACACAATCTATAAGAGAAATTATCCTTTTAATATTGTCATGTGTGTGTGTTTATGATATATAAATCCTGTTTGATGATTATTTATTGTTTTGGATAGTAGTATTTTCATTCTGTTAGTTAATATTGTCATAAATATCTTATAGTCATCATTTAATAATGATATAGGCCTATATGAGGTACAGAGGTTTGGGGATTTGTTTTCCTTTAGGATTGGTGTGATTAAGGAATATCTCCAAGAGGGTGGTGTTAAAGCTTGTGACTGAATTTCTAATAGAGTTTTATGTTAGGAAAAGTTTAGATATTTCCATAATTATGCCATCTATACCTGGAGCTTTAATATTTTACCCTCTTTTATTGTATCTGTAATTCTTTGTTGGATATGGGTGCTTGCAGATCTAGTTTTAATTTTTCTGGTGTTTTTATTATATTAGAACATTTTTCATCTAGATTTAATTGATCGATATGTATATTTTCTTTTTGGAAATGTTCCATATAGTGATTTCTATAGGCATCAAAAATGTCACCTATATCCAAGACATTTTTCCCTTTCTTTTCATGGAAGATACTTTTACTGTTATTAGCTTTTGATTGTATTTTGATTCTTCTGGATAAATTATCTAGATGTTTGAGAGAAGTGGCCACAGTATTAATTTTTTAGTTTTTCTAAAGTTAACTAGTTTTTTGTGCTAGAATTTCATTGTATTTATTGTTTAATACTTCTACTTTCATTTTCAACTCCAAATGATTTTGATTTTTTTCAGCTTTTACTGAAAAAAGTTTGGATTGTAGATCTAATAATTCGGAATCCCATTCTCTGATTTTTTTTTTATACCAAGTTAGGGTTTTACCATATATGTACGCTTCTAATGAGTCCCATATCATTATTTTATTTATCTCTGTGGTGTAATTAATATCTAAAAAGAAGTATAATTCAGATAATAACCAGGGTTTGAACTCTTTCATTTTAGTTATATATGCTGGAATTCTGGAGTTAAAGATTAATGGTTTGTACCCATTTTGAAGTTTTAGTATCAATGAATTGTGGTCTGAAAAGGGGCAGGGAGTGATTAAGAAATTAATAATTTTAGAGTGTAAGTCATGGGCAGCAAATATTTTATCTGCTCTAGTTTGGGTACAAAATCTGTGATCTTGATAGGAAAACAACAAGATTTATCTTCTTTAAATCTGAAAGTATCTACAAAATAAAATGATTCTACCCACTTGTTTAAAGCTTTTGATACAGCAGATGTACGCAGCGGTATTTTATTTTTAGTTTCAGACATATCAAATATGCAGTTAAAATCTCCTCCTAATATTAAGTTGCCTTTATAATTATTGGAAATGAAATCCAAGTGTTTTTTAACAGTTCCTGCTCCAATGCCTGGAAACTAGTATAGATTGGCTAGGGTCCTTATTCTGTTATTATATTTAACTATTACTAATGCCATAAGGCCTTTTTTATCTTCATACTTATAAATGATTTCTGGGTTAATCACATTTATTTTCCATAAAATTGTTACCCCTTTTGTCTTTGGCTTATAAGTGGATTGCACCAATATCATATATTCCTTAGGATTCCATTTGTTATTGTCATTTGTTTTGAAATGAGTTTCTTGAAGGAAGACAGTTTATGCATTGTTCAGTTTTAAATATTTCAGTAGATTTGATCTCTTGCTAGGATTGTTTAAGCCATTGATATTTAAAGATAATAAAGATAAATCCATCTTAGGTTATTTAGACTATGTATTTTTTGTTTTAGTGTGACTATTAAACATTTTCCTCTGATAGCTATAAAGTATATGTTTGATCGTTTAAAGGACATTATCACTTTTATACTTTGAGTGTTTACCAATAAAGCAATGTTTTGGTCAGGCATACTAAAAAGGTTTTTGCGAAATAAATTTAAATTAATAAATGTTAACAACACTGAGATCCACACTAGCCATGGAATGAAAATCATTCCTAGTCTGATGGATAAACCTAAGTCCATGAGATTATCACTCATACCTTGACAATTCAGAGCATCTGAGCTCCATAAATTGAATTATCATATGGAGAATAGTTGTAATAGGAATAAGCAATATTTATATTATTTTGAACGGATATAGTACTATTGTAGATTAGACAGAATTTTAATACACTATAAATGTCTACTTATTTTACAAGCAATTAATATTTACATGAAATATATATCACAAGCAATTCAATCATAGTAAAGTAGGATGAATCATTTATAAAACCTCAGTAAAAGATTATAGCACACAGTTACTTAACATATTCACCCTTATTGATGAAGTCTTTCAAAACTTACTACTTAATATAAATAGATGATAATAATATTTATACCTAATGTTTATAATACAATGTATTTTACTGGATATATCAGAAGTTATATTTCATTGTTTGCCAGCATTTAAGTAATCACTTTGTTTGTTGCTAACTTACTTAAAACATCAAGTTTATGTGAACATTGATGAAAGTTAGTGCATTTTAGTTATCAGTGCATACCTCTTCCCCCATTTCCTACACATGAAGATTTTCATATCTGTCATTTCTTATTATAAAAGGAGTGAAATTATAGGTTAAAAACAACAAATTCACTTATTGTGATTGATTACAAGTTCCCTTTTCATATTCAAAAATTGCATTTTATGGCATATACTAAAAGTTTTTAGATTTAAATGGCAACATTTTATTTTGTATAATCACCAAAGGTTAAACTGAGTGATTATTGTCAATTTAATACTATTTGTTCAGAATGTGATTGTTACATTCTGTGACATTCCTTGTTCAGGCTTCTATTGTTTCCCTTGAAAAACTTTGTCAATTCGATGTCATGTATAAAACATTAGTTACCTTAGTAACAGCTTAAGTATTATGTACAAAACCACAATTCAAGTTAAAGCAATTATATGACTTGTTATGCACATTTACTTATATGAGAAAATCATCATGCTTCCCCTTGATGTTCAATATAATGTATGTCATATATGACAAGTTAAAACAGTAGTGTTTTACACATAATCCCATGTTATTAAATCTTGTCTCTAATATCTAAATTCAGCAGACTGCTTTATCTTATATGACAATTATATATTTTTATGTCTAGATTTACTAAAATTACATAACTATTGTGTGGGGTTTTTTTTTTTTTTTTTTTTTGGCTGTTGCTTAGTTATTTGAGAGACCACAAGCTGTAATGCTTATTCATATTATTAGCTCCTTCCAAGCATGCTTATACAGTCCATAGACTTTAAATTATGAGACCCTTCTAGTTTCATATTTGTTATAAGCATATTTCCATCCTTACATACACACATATCAGTACTTCAAGCACGGGCAACAATGCCCAGCCAGTTTTGTCAGAATACCATTCACTAGTTCATGTGGTGTGTTTCCAGGCTGTTCTTAAAATATCCAAACCAATATTTGTCCTGTTCCATTTTACCAGCCTGTTCCATGCAGTGGCCACTCTGGCAGTGAACCACTCAACACACCTTCCATTCCCACAGATATTTCCACAAAGGAAATCTAATGAATCTCTAACACTTCCCAGCAACCCCAAACACCGCTAAAATCAGCTATCCCCATATGCCCAACACGTCCAAGCAAGCTCACCTCCCAGACCACTGCAAGGAGTACAGCACAAGACCAAGTGCTCTTAGTCTTTCACAATAACTCAGACGTCTACTCTTATGTAAGTCCTTAATGTTTTTGGACCAAAATACATTTTAAATATAAATTGCGCTTATTTTTTTTTTATCAAGAATCAATTTAATGAGCTAAACGAAGTAGTGGGAGACCATCAATATGTATACATGTGGTTTAAAGCAGCCCATTTATTATTTAAATATATGTGTGTGTGTGTGTATATATATATATATATATATATATATATATATATATATATATATATATATATATAATTTTTTTTTTTTAAACCAAAAACTTCATTGCCGAGAATCATCTTGGAGGCTCCTCAGAGCCATTAAGCATTAACCTCACTCTGTCTCCTTTACCATAGCAACCTGGGAGCATCTGTTTCTGTTAGTGTGTCTGTGTACTGCATACCAGAGGCTCGCAATGCTTCACTTCACTGCAACTTCAAGCCTAAATTCCCTCCCTTTCAGTGAGACAGCAGCCAGAAAAATAATGGAGAGCAAACCGATCAAAAAAAAAAAAAAACATCCCAGCAAGCCACCACAACATGAGATAATACATTCTTCCAGCCTTCCCACCTCTCACTCAGCAGATGTATAAACAAACTATTCTCTGCCAAAATATCCCAAATCACAGTTTTATTAACCCCCTTCCCCTGGATCCATGCTGAAACACCAAATGTCTCTTCATAATACACAAGCATCAGTAAACCTCGATCACAAGCCACAACCCACAGCTTCCAGAGACGAAAACAGCAACATACAATAGCTGCCAGACACAGCTTCATCCACACACACCAGATCAGGCTTAATCAAACAGCTCCTGAAGATATGATACCTGCCATAATTGATATTAACTATGTTTAGACAGAATAATGATGACATTTGTACTAAGAGCTTGCTACTATTATTTAACCAGGATATACATGACATTTCTAAATCATACTTTAACTGAAGAAGGCATTAGTCTCCATGACAGCATTTTTTTTTCAAAACACTCTACTGTTACTGCTATTATATATGATGTTAATTTGTTACATTTGAGTCTGAACTCTGATGAATGGTACCTTGTTGAATTAGTTAATTAATTACTTAAATTATTATAAGTAAAATCAATGAAAAATGAACAAGATAAGTATTCATTGAGTTCAAGTAGGGGAATAGAAACTTCTACGTTTGTATTATATGTTGATTTGTTTGGCTTATATATAATGTAAATAGTAACCCATCTTGACCTACCTTTGTTTGTGAAGAATTATTGGACTCTTTGAATATTCTGAATAAATCATTACTGTTTCTCAGTTGTTTAAGAAACTCTCCTTTTTTAAATAAAAACAGATGACAAGTGATGTACCATATCAGTTGATACTTTAAGAAATGTAGTTGTAAGAGTTATTTTTTTGGGGCGGTTATCTTTGAATCAGTTTTTTGTTTCTTCTTTCTAGCATCAGTCCAAGGATTTGTTTCTTTTATTCTTTTAAGAGTAGGAGCCATCCATTCCATTTCTTCTGGGATAGACACTATGTTATTGTTTCTGATTAATATAGTAGCTTCTTCTAAGTCATTAAACATTCGCATCTCATTGGCAAAAATATTTTTATCTTAGCTGGAAAGGCCAGCTGTGCTTTAATGTTGTTTTGTTTCAACAGTTTTATTATTGGCCAGACTTTTTTCCTTTGTTCTAGTATTCTGGAAGAATAATCATTGTCAAACCTTATCAGGCTTTGATTGTATTTTAAGGGTGATTTTCTCCAAGCAGATTTTAATATTAGTTCCTTGTCCAGAAATGAAAGAAATTTTATAACTATGGATCTAGGTGGAGTATTTGTTGAGTTAGAAGCAGGTTTCCTCAGTGCTCTATATGCACACTTTCAATTCCAAATGAAAGTCCCTCTTTCAAGTCTAAAAATTCAGGAATCCAGGTTGTTAAGAATGAAATAATGTCTTCTCCTTCAGTGTTTTCAGGCAGACCAAAGATCCTTATGTTGTTTCTCCTTTCCCTGTTTTCTAAGTCAATATATCTCCAAGTTACTTGACAGGAAAATTTTTGTCTATCTCCACCAAAATTAATATTTATGTAATTTAGTAGTTTATCTACAGATTTCTGACATTTTAAACTTGAAAATAATAAAAATGTTCCTATATTATTATACTAGTTTATGGAGCTCTCAAAATTCACTGCTCTCAGTTAGCCATCTAGGCTCCGCCCCCTTGCTTGGCAGCTTTGGCAGTCCTAATACAAAACATTTTCCTCACTTCTTCTTCTGTAGCAGCTAACAATATGCCAAAGTATGCCATGCTATACTGAACTACATTTTGTTCTGAAAGCTATCAAAATGTAGTTGAAGCAAGGAGCACCTTCTTCGAGAAGGTATGGTCTTCTGGCCTCTGTATGATGTTTACAGTGACTAGTTACTGAGACTTGCAAACAGCTGGAGACTCAAACCTTTAAAATGTAGTTAAATTCTATAATCAGGTTCTGATTTAGTGAGCCAGTAGCTTTTATTATTAATAATTTGGCAGGATGAGCACTACGTATTTCTCTATAAATGTTGTTTTAATAAACACTGGAGCCTATAAATTTAACTATACATGAAGCTACTTCAAAAAACATCACAACCACAAACACTTCTCTCTTAATATTTTCTCTTATTATTGACTCTTGTATGAATGCCTCATATGGGTATCACTTACTGTCAAATAGTTAAGTAAAGAAAATCAAGACAAACATTTCCAAAAGTCTAACACCTGCCTGAAAAGAGATTTACTGATGTTTTTGAAGTCTAATCACTTGTTTTCTATTAAAGTTCACCATTCTGAAAGAGTGTTGCCTAATTAAGTCCATTTCTGCTTTGAGACTGACATAATATTTGCAGACAGTAGTCATTTTCAGATTCTGTTATGCTTATTAACTATAGAAAAATGTAAATTACTCAGATGTGCTAGCAGAAAATCTATATTTCAGATTGTAAATATGGTCACTAGTAAATTACTTTCATTTGCATTTTCAAAACCAAAACTTGTAATTTATCTTGCTGTTAATTAGTCACAAATTTATTCAGTCTGACAGCATCCTATTTTCATTAATCTGTTCATAATCAGTTAATTTAGTTGAAGTTTTGGCTTTTGTTACTTTAACTTCAAGTGAAATGTTTCCTTTTGCCCCACTTATAAAACCTGCTTTAAGACCTGAAGTTTCTGCACAGATGTTTGTATTCACTCTTGAAAAAAAGCCTTTACTTAAATCTCTGCTCATAAGTTATCACTCATGAATATTTTAAAGACTCTTCATTAAAAAGCCACTGTCCTGTACCTCCTGTAGTTACCATTATGTAATGGAACTTACTCCATAACAGTTATTATATGAAAGACAGACCTGTTCTAAATGAAGTATGAATCACAGTGGAATAACAGACTAATTCAGTGTTATCTGTTTAAGAGCTGAATGCATTCAGATGAAGGGTGAGAGCTCAACAGTGGAATTTCATTTCTGTGCCAAGTTGTCTTAGCTTACCTCTTTGTTTCCTGGCCAGCTGACAAATGGCTTGCACCAAACAATGCATCAGTACTTGTTTCAATGTAAGTCAGTTTGTATCAGGCATAGCAGAGAATTATAGGTATCAGTTGCACTTGCCAGACGTTTGCAAGGTGGGAGACAGAAACAATGTCAGATTACACACAAAGTGTTTGAGTGTGTGGAAAGTGCTAAACTCACACAGTGGATGTACAAGGGTAAACATTTAATGAAAGTATCACATTAATGTGTGAGATGGTCTCACACATAGTCCATTCCAGTTATGTGCACAGCTTCTATAGCTGTTCAGGGTTCATTGTATTTCAGTCTGTAAGAACCACTACTTATAAGTGAGAATGTTTCCCAGATACCTTTCATGATGTCCTTTAATCCTTCAATGGATTTGACAATGCAAATATTTAATGGAACACTAACCTCCTAATGAACACTGACTAAAAAACAAGTTTAGGTACTTTTTTATGTTGACTTGTGCATGTATGTGCAAGCAATACTTATTTTTTCAGTGACTGGATCTTAAATATAGGAATCTCTCAACACTGGAGCTTTGTTAAGCCCTGCTTGAGCTGCAATTATAAAATAGATAGTTTAGTTCAGGGCTCGGCTCTGCTGACTTGCATGTCACAGATTAAATTGTGATGTTACTAATTATATTCCAGTGAATACTGTACTTGTCAAACATCAAAACAATGAACAAGCATTATGTCTGCAGTTCATGCTAGCCCATTTAATGTTAGGCTGATTGTACATCGGTCAACATGACAGTTGACTGCTAATAAAAATGTTTCTGCAGGCTCAAAACAAAACAAAATAAGTACCTCCACTTTTACTCCACTGAATACAGTATATGCTGTCAATCCCAATTCTATGCTCTTAACCAATCAGTTGCAGTTCTTAAAGGGTAGCATGAATACAGATTCAGAATATTGAATTACTTAAGGAGCATTAACATACTTGTACCATTAATAAAAATTCCCCTTATGCTCCCATTGTTTTTAGAGTCCCTACCTAGTATCCAAGTATCGATTATTAATGTACAGTAAAATTGTGTAATTTATGCCACTGAACCATCTGTAGCTATGGATCTAAAACAAAGTACAATGCATAAGCAGAAAATTTAAAAAACAGCTCCCTACTCTCCCACTGATCTACCACCCTTTATTCTTTAAGTACAGGCAATTTTAGCTTAGAAGTTGTGCTTAACACCATACATGATATATCCTTATGCCATAAAGCCTGCCACATATACTGCTAATGGGGCACACAATCCAAAAGCATCAACTAAGTATATCCAGAATTGAGAAGTAAATGTCACTGAGTCAGCTACAAATGTGGTTCTGCAGTAGAGTGCAGTTCATGTACCTAAACTTAAAGACTTTCCTGTCTACCAACTGCACTTGTTACGTTACATATTTCATGGTACACATGTCCATTTCATTTCCTACAAAATCAAGATCATTACCATAAACTTCTTTCCAGGCCCATGTAGAACACTTTTTGTAAGCATCCCGACCTCATACTTAAGATATAAACCTCTATTATGATCACCTTCCTTGTAACAGATTTCAGACTTCCCTCAAATGCAGTACACTCTTAAATGACACAGCAGTAGTTATTTCTAGTATTTCCTAGTTGAATAAAAAAAAATGCTTGACTGGGTTTCTTAACATTTTGAAATTAAATTATGTATGGGTCATCATGTCATGGTCCATGGCACTGTAATCACACAGTTCTGTCAGAAACAGACATTCTTAACACTGAATTTTATATAAGCATTTAAGACAACTGCAAAATGGCCCTTCAGACTTCAAAATATACACATTTAAATGACTATTCCATACATTTTTCTTTTTCAAAATGGTGCTGATTACTAAAGTTGTGATTCAGTGTTTATGTTTAAGAATACTGCTGATTACTAAGGCTGTGACTCTGTGCTTAAATGGGCAAACATTCACTTGCAACTTTATTAAAATTCAATATTTTTGCACCAGATATGCAAGCTGCCAAGGTCCAAACAGTAATTGCACTGCCCTTGCAAATTTGTATCTTAAAGGTGATTCTTAAAAGAAGCCTGCATCCTCTTAATGACTACAAAATCACAGTGTCGCTCCACTCCAGACTTCAAAATGCAGAATCGCATAAAGAAAAGACAATACAGTTTCACTATTATACAGTGACAAGTGAAAAAGGGGAAGATCCATAGGTGGCAATGCAGGAATCAGCATCTTAATGTGAGCCAAAGGAAAGTGACAGTACGGATACTTAGCCAAATCAGAGAGGCATAGGGCAAAAGGTACAGATACGTGGAAAGATCTTGTAGGAATAAACAGGAGGGAATAGGAAGCTGTTTGGTGCAGCATATGGAAAAATGGCAAATGACACAAGTAGTGAGAAGTGTTGAGGCTGTGGAAGTGGAGCGGGAAGATTACAGACATAAGGAGCAGCAGCAGGAGGCAGGAAGTGAAGACGATGAGAGCTAGGGTAGAAAATGAGAAGATTTTGATTATCGAAGGTTCAGTTAAAAAGGAGATTAAAACAAACAAGTCATGTTGACTTGGTTTGTTTTCTTTTATACAAATGTAGGTTTGCCTATGTCTTAAGTGATAATTCAGTAAAGGTGTTAAAAAACAGTACAAACAAATGAAAAAAGAGGCAGCTGATTTCAGTAAAATCAGTCTTGGAGCTTTGAGTGTAAGACTCAGGAGTAACCAAAGTGATCACCGGGGGGGGGTGGAAAGATGTTATAGTACATCTAGGCACCAATAACCTGTCAGTGAAGACAGCTGAGATTGTAGTAAGCAGGGCCAGGAAAGTGGCAGAGAGATGAGGGTAGTCAGAGATAGTATGTTCAGAACTGATATGTGTGCCAGTTGTAAGTACGATGATACAAGAGATAATTAAGAAGTATAATTGTGATAGTGGTCAAGGGGAAAGGTAGGATGATGGGGAGATCTGGCAAACAGACCAGTTCTATACAAGGTGCAGACTCCACTCTTGCCTAGAAGGGACAGTAGTGTGTTTAGTACTATAGAGGTACATCTTGATAACGTGCCTTCCAACTAAAATGGAGGAAGTATCACAGAAGGAAAAGAGTAGAGGAGATATTCAGTCAGTAGTCAAAAGGTACAAAGAGACACAGAACATACTACAGAAACAAGCATGACTCACAGCATGGCTGAGTTCTATTACTCTGCAGTGCAAGCAGTTTGGTTAAGAAGATGGGGAACTGCATGGAGTGATGCAGGATGGGAAGATGGATTATAATGGTGTCACAAAATTATTAACCTGTGAAATGTGGGGAAAGGCCTAGGGCATGATGGTACCTTAGCATGGGATGGAAGGGGTCCACTGATGCATGACTCTCCCATCCCAAAAAATTGCTAAACATTTCCTGGAGTAATATTTATAATTATCACATAGTTCTAGAAGGCCATTGGGCCCCAAGAAGTCAAGAAGTTTTAGATGCTCTGTAGTTCATTTTTGAACATTTTTCAACTTTTTAATCCAAGAATGTGATGTACCAAGCAATGCTTCTAAGCATGGCTAAAAGGTGCTGAATATGGCTTTATTTCTTGGTTCAATATTATTAGCGGAATAACATCATTAATGCCATACAGTCAGTAAGGAAATGGAAGGCACATGCCAGTTAGCTGATCCAAATGCAGTTTGTGAAAGGGCTTGCACAGAAAATTTAAAACATTTGCTGTAAGAAAAAAGATAAATTTGGCTGTTGATCTTGGGGCAGTGCATTTTAGAGTACTTTTTCAATAAATTGATACACATATGGATGTGCAAGTAATACTTGTACAATGACAGTAAACCGGGCTTTATTTCCCTGTTTCAAAGTCCTTAGTGTGATGACACCCTTAACTGTATACTGAATGAAAGGAAATTTGGGGAGGGATTATTGAGTTTCCTCACCCAAATACAATCTGTGCTCACAGCAGACAAAATAAGGAATTATTATTATTATAATCCCGTTATGTATACCATCCCTCATCTTCACAGCCATGGGCATTTAACACCTTCAGTTCTGAGCATTTCCAAAAGGACTGAATCAAAACGAATTACTTATATTGCTATTATATATATATGTATATATATATATATATATATATATATATATATGTGTGTGTGTGTGTGTGTGTGTGTGTGTGTGTGTGTGTGTGTGTGTGTGTGTGTGTGTGTGTGTGTGTGTGTGTGTGTGTGTGTGTGTGTGTGTGTGTGTGCGTGTGTATGTGTGTGCCTAAATCTTCAAGAATTTTGGATTCTCACAAAATTTTCTCAAATATCTGTAAAATCTCCTTACATTTTTCTGTCACCCACAAAAAGTAACAGGGTATCGGTATACAAAATTTTAATGCCATTCTTATATAATAACACATAAAAATTAAACTAAAACTAACAATTTTATAAAACGTGCATATGCCATTTTTACTTGATGTCACCAAAACAGTGTATATTTCTTTTTGATTGTCTTCATATTGTTTGGTCTGATGGCAACTTGATAGTTCCACCTTTAATTGCAAACTGATATTTGCCACAGACTGATTGTCTGGGATTCAGAGAATTTTTCTCTGCCCACACTAATTAACCAACACACGTTGGTCAATAAGCATGACTGCCACAAATTCAAATACTGAGACACAGTAAAGTGATACTGAGAAACATTTCATTAATGACTCATTACCGTGTCTCTGAATGTGACACTGTGTAGTCAG
The DNA here is from genome assembly GCF_019279795.1 of Protopterus annectens. NCBI lineage: Eukaryota > Metazoa > Chordata > Ceratodontiformes > Protopteridae > Protopterus > Protopterus annectens. Next base: position 283,573,306 of record NC_056742.1, on the reverse strand, counting down.
ACCTTACCTCATTAGTGCTCTTCCAGGCAGCCTAATAATGGTAGCCCTGACCTGTGAGTTTAAGCCCATACACCCACTCACATACATGCCACAACACACATACATGCACACATATCCAGAGTCAACATCCTCTGTCTAATTCAATAATGTGACCATCTGTGCAGGTACACACACACACACACACACACACACACACACACACACACACACACACACACACACACACACACACACATCCATACACACTCTCATTCATTCAGCCTCATTCATACTCCTACAGATGAGAACACACGCACACACATATCCATACACATAAACACAGTGACACTTCCCACCCCCACAGATCCACTGCACTTACCTGCTGAGTGAGTGCTCTCATTTGAGTGAATAGGTGACAACATTCAATTTTTTCCTCCTAGGGTAAAATTTTACTTGGCTGAGCAGCAAACTGGGATAAACAAATTTTTCTGAAAGAAAGCACATGGCTAATTAGTATTTTCCAGTCCCCTAGACTGCAGGTTTAGCATGCACTTTTGCCTGTGAGACCACTTTTGGCAGTAAGACCACCACAAAGGGAAAATCTCAGGGGTAGAGCAGTTTAAGAATTGGAAAGGCTTCTATGATAACATCATAGTAAGCCATTCTGAATCACAAAGTATTTCTGTAAGTGCTGCAGTTTGTCATTTTCCAGTGGCCTTTTTGATCTGAATATGACCCTACCTATGCATGCCAGTAAGTCTGTATAGCCTCAATATTTTGTAACATTTTTTGAGACAAGATAGGTGCATAATCAACTTTATATGATGCATTGTGAGAGTGAACAGTGATAACAGCAAGGAGATGATGTCACTCTGCAAGTGTCTGAAATGTTTTCTGCTATACATGTAAAATGTAAAATGACACAAATAACCATTTTTGTAGAGGCATTGGTGATTGCAATTTCATGAGAACTCACTAATGACACAAATTACATGAAATCTCAGTTTGTTAACTTGAAAAATAACAAATGTATAGGTTTCAATTAAGCAAACGGCATGTACCACTTTGTTTAATAAAATAGCTGTATATTAAACATTTTCACTCTGGTGAAACTTGAAAGTCAGTGTTTTTTTATTATTATTGTTATTTTATTGTGTTTTCATTTGGTGTCTGTTGTGGATAAAGTATAAGTCTGTACTGAACCAAATGAAAAAAGGCCATACAAATACATAGCAGGTAATCTTAGTTGTGTTAGTTAGAAATATAGGTGGTTTCAAAATTTTTAGTAAATCTTTCAGAAAGTTATGCCATGATGCTTACCTACAGCATACATTTAGTTAAGATATATAACGACAGACATATAGACACACATTCCCACACACACATTAATTTTCATATTCTGTTTGTCACTGGATGAGTCAATATTTTTTGGGGTCAAGCATAAATCCAGTGACCCAAATATTATTTCCCTGTAGAAATACATATGGATTTTATTGATGAGGCAGTGGCAAGCTGGTGCACATATATTCCTGACAGTAGTTTCCCTTACAAAACATGATGACAATTCAGTCCTCCCCTTATTGCCAACTAGCTATAATGCAGAATTCCAAATTTGTGTCAGTATACCTATGATTTTAGGTCGTACATATTTGACTTTATAAGATAAAGGGGAAAAAGCACATTTTGATATGAAGCAATGCTAAAAAAAATGTTCGGTAAGGGTGCTGTAAAATTATTGTAATAATAATAAAGCAATATTTGTAAAGTTAAAACATGGGTCATATCTTCACTATGTTGGCACCTATGTCTCTAATAGACACAGGCAACCTGTAAATGGTTCATCTCCCAGGCCCCTGCTTGTAAATGTTTCATCTCCCAAGCCTCTGTTTACACTTATCAAGGGTACCAGAACTTGTCAGAGATTTGGGATGGATGCCTAAGCTTAAAAAGGCCCCTGTGGTTGTTAACCTACTGAACACCTATGAGCCTATAGTGTTCATAAAATATCACACACCTGTTTCTGCCACATCTATTCTGATTGTGAAGCAATGACATGAAATGCCCACATACAGAATCCATGATGATACTAATTCACATACATTTAACTCTCCCTCACATGCACAGGTGCGCAATGATTCTTCTCACCTATCTAGATCAATGACTGTTTCACTGTGATTAAACAACAGCAGGTATCAATCACTTTCATCCACAAACTTTTTTTATGAGTCCTACCAATTATGCACAATCGGAGTATGTACAACTCAGATATCTGATTGCATTAAAGCATAATGACTATAGTAATGTAATTCTGCTTGCTTCACAGACACCTACAGTAGCCCTGCCAAGCCAGATTAAAGACTGTAATTGTGATAAAACCGCAGCAGAATCAGTTAGTTTTACCCACAGGTGCCCTATACCTGCCATTTATAGCCAAATGACTGTGTATACCTCAGATGCTTGATTGTGTTCAAATAAAAAAATGACAAATGGTAATGTATTTCCCTGTCTGCATCTGAGTCCATTTAAAGAAATATATATTTTGTAAATAAAGATGCAAAGGATGTTCTGATCTTAAAAACATACAGATCATTGAGCAGTATGGGGTGTTAAAGATAGCTAAAATACACAAGGCAAACAATTTAGTGAGAACAGCTTCAACAACACAGATACAGATGCCAAATGATCTTATAACTGTGTGATCCAAAATATGCCTGCCATTCTGTACATATTCCTGCAATAATTCAGAATTTTTCCCAGTTACATTATTTAGTGCAGCTGCAGTAGTTAATGGGTCCCTAAACTGACAGAAGTAACATAAAACACAACATTTTCAGGTTCCAGCTCTTTACATTGTTTCCCTATACAATAAGGTTGCTACCTTCTCAGATGCCCAAAATAGTACTTTTTGTGTGGAAACATGATATTTGGCAGGACAAACCACATCCACAATGTGGGCAAAGGTCTACACTTCATTTTGTTATGAAAAATAAAAAATCAGAACATAAGTGTTTTCTGTTCTTTTCATACCAGGTTAAAGGGTTTCAAATAAAAATAATTGTTTTACACAACTATTACATGAACCTTAGGAAATACATTTTATCCAAAAATTCCAGAATATCTACCATTGTTCTATGTTCTATCATTTTCTTCTTCTTCTCTTTCAGCTGTTCCCATTATGGGTCTCCACAGCGGATCATCTGTTTCCATTTCTTCCTGTTCTCTGCATATTGATCTGTTACACCAACCACCTGCATGTCCTCTCTCACCACGTCCATAAACCTTATCTTAGGCCTTCCTCTTTTCCTCTTACCTGGCAGCTCCATCCTTAGCATCTTTTTCCCAATATACCCATCATCCCTCCTCAGCACATGTCCAAACCAATGCAATCTTGCCTCTGACTTTGTCTCCAAACCGTCCAACCTGAGCTGACCCTCTAATATACTGATTCCTAATCCTGTCCATCCTTGTCACACCCAGTGCAAATCTTAACATCTTTAACTCTGCTACTTCCAGCACTGACTCCTGCCTTTTTGTCAACGCCACTGTCTCCAACAAATACAACATAGTTGATCTCACTACCCTCTTGTAGACCTTTCCTTTCACTCTTACTGGTACCCATCTGTCACAAATCACTCCTGACACTCTTCTCCTCCCATTCCACCCTGCCTGTACTCTCTTCTTCACCTCTCTTCCACACTCACCATTACTCTGAACTGTTGATCCCAGGTACTAAAACTCATCCACCTACGCCAACACTACTCCCTGCATCCTCACCATTCCTCTATCCTCCCTCGCATCCACACACATATATTTTGTCTTAGTCATGCTGACCTTCATTCCTCTCCTCTCTAGAGCATATCTCCACCTCTCCAGGGTATCCTCAACCTGGTCCCTACTCTCACTACAGATCACAATGTCATCTGCAAACATCATAGTCCATGGGGCCTCCTGTCTGATCTCATCTGTCAACCTGTCCATCACCATTGCAAATAAGAAAGGGCTCAGAGCTGATTCTTGATGTAATCCCACTTCCACCTTAAACGGATCTGTCACTCCCACTGCAGACTTCACCACTGTCACACTACCCTTGTACATATCCTGTACCACTCTTGCATACTTCTCTGCCACTCCTGACTTCCTCATACAGTACCACAACTCCTCTCTAGGCACCCTATCATATGCTTTCTCCAAGTCAACAAAGACACAATGCAACTCCTTCTGACCTTCTCTATATTTCTCCATCAACACTCTCAGAGCAAACATCGCATCTGTAGTGCTCTTTCCCGGCATGAAACCATACTGCTGATCGCTAATCATCACCTCCCTTCTTAACCTAGCTTCCACTACTCTTTCCCATAACTTCAAGCTGTGACTGATCAGTTTTATCCCTCTGTAGTTACTACAACTCTGCACATCACCCTTATTCTTAAAAATAGGTACCAAAACACTTTTTCTCCACTCCTTGGGCATCCTCTGACTTTCCAAGATTTCATTAAACAATCTGGTTAAGAACATCACTGCCATTTCTCCTAAGCACCTCCATGCTTCCACTTGGACCAACAGTCTTTCCATTCTTCATCCTCTTCATAGCTGTCCTTACTTCCTCCTTGCTATTCTGTTTCACTTCCTGATTCACTATCCCCACATCATCCAACCTTCTCTCTCTCTCATTCTCTTCATTCATCAGCCCCTCAAAGTACTCTTTCCAGCTGCTCAACACACTCTCCTCGCTTATGAGTAGATTTCCCTCACTATCCTTTATCACCCTTACCTGCTGCACATCTTTCCCAGCTAGGTCCCTCTGTCTAGCCAATCGGTACAGGTCCTTTTCTCCCTCTTTAGTGTCCAACCTGTCATACAACTCTCCATATGCCTTATCCTTAGCTTTCGCCACCTCTCTCTTTGCCATGCACCTCATCTCCTTATACTCATGTCTGCTTTCTTCAGCTCTCTGACAATCCCACTTCTTCTTTGCCAACCTCTTCCTCTGTATACTCTCTTGTACTTCCTCATTCCACCACCAGGTCTCCTTGTCCTCCTTCCTCTGTCCAGATGTCACACCAAGATCCTTTCTAGCTGTTTTCCTTACCATCTCTGCTGTAGTTACCCAGCTATTCAGTAACTCTTCACTGCCCCCCAGTGCCTGTTTTAACTCTTCCCTGAACTCCACCTCACAATCACCCTTTTTCAACTTCCACCATTTGATCCTTGGCACTCTCACACTTGTCCTCCTCTTCTTGATCACCAATTTCATCCTACAGACCACCATTCTATGCTGCCTAACTACACTTTCTCCTGTCACCACTTTACAGTCTCCAATCTCTTTCAGACTGACCCTCCTGCATAGGATATAATCCACCAGTGTGCATCTTCCTCCACTCTTGTACGTTACCCTATGCTCCTCCCTCTTCTTAAAATATGTATTCACCACAGCCATGTCCATCCTTTTCACAAAATCCACTACCATCTGACCTTCTGCATTCCTCTCCTTAACACCATACCTGCCCATCACTTCCTCATCCCCTCTGTTCCCTTCACCAACATGCCCATTTAAATCTGCTCCAATCACCAGTCTCTCACCCTTGGGTGCACTCACCACCACTTCATCCAACTCACTCCTCTCTGTTCTATCATCTATTGCTGCCCAAATAAGGACTGCCTCCTGTAAAGAAGGACCGCTGCTAACATTGTGTACAAATACTCTAAGAGTGAGAGAGGGTGTTAACTTGATTACCTGACTACTGTTAATATTGTTAATACTTCTGTGTTTCACTAATTAAGATATATTCCATTCCACATTCTTGTTTTATTTTATCTATTCTTTATATACAAATGTTAGCCAATTATTTTGGGTCTCTCCTACTATATCTAACAATTCAGCATTTTATGTTCTAAATATATTGTGCCTAGAATGGATCCATGTGATCAAGTCCACTTACTTGGTCATGAATAAATCAGATGACATGTATATCACAGGACTGCTCTGAAGCTACAATCTGCAACACTGCCTCAAGGTATCTACCAGTGTCAGTAATGCCTTTTTTCAACAATTCCATTCAAACTGTATTTAAATTTAATTAAGCATGTTCATATCACAACAATGCTTAAAACAGAGTAGAATCCCAGAGTTCCATTATCAGCTAATTCCTGTTTTCAGCATAATACAGAATTATGCATTGACAAATCTCAAAAATGACACAAATAATTCAGAACCATTGCTTCTGGCTTTACAAAACAGAATGCATTTTAAATAAATGAAATGAAAATCCTAGAAGAGCCTAGTATTCTGACGAACTCTCTACTCTCCCTCCCCACATGCAGTCATGTACATTGCATTGATCCCTGCAGATGGTAAATTTCCTGGCAGTTTTTGTAACTCTCTTTTCATTACAATACACTTTAGTCTCAAATGTGCTACAATTGCAGTTCACAGCCCCACTGATCAACAAGTCCTTTGTTTACATTTTTGTAGTAGCAGTGTTAACACACAAAAACCACAATTTGAAAAAATGTTCTGCACTTTAAGTCATTTGCTAGCAGCATTCAGCCTCCACTACAGCAAAGCCTCCCACCCCAGTGTTACAGAGTACAGTCAGTGCAATGCTGGAATGTTATAAGAGAAGCCTTGCCACCCAAAAACACACATCTCTAAGGAGAAGAAAATGCAGCTACTCACTGCATTTAGATATGCCTCTAATCGTTGCACATTTCTCCTTCCAAATCTTGTACAATGGATGCTCCTTTGCAATGCATTGCTCAGACTCTCTCTAGTATTACCCCTGGGTAAGTATTCTGTTTAACAGTGCCTGCCTTGTGCTTGCACTAATATTAGTAATTTTCTGCACACAGCATATCTCTTGCTAATATTGCAACAGACATTGTATAACCAGTACCACACTTCCTTAGCGAACTGTATTAACACACTATAACACCTACCAGACAAGGTAGCACCTAGATGTTCCCTTGCACACACATTTACAAAGAACTGTATGCTTCAGCTTTCTGGCTTTGAAACCCCCAAACTTTTAACCCTAATGTGGATATCATAGTATCTATTTTTCTGCTCAAGTGACATAGAATCCAGTCCGGGACTTCATACATTCTACTATTATGCACTCCATATAAGTCATTAATACAACTTCAAACATTCCCTTCTATTATTCAGTTCAAATAGTTTGCACATAGCCCATCTCATTTGTTGCAAAATGAAGAACAAAATAACTCTGGGAAATCCTACATAATTTGGACATACTCTAAGTCTTTTGACTATGCTCATGTCAGACTTTAATTCTTTTCCCCTATACAAGTCAGTTTACGTCTACATTAGGAATGATCAACCTGAAAATTGCTACTGGAAAAAAAAACATCTGTGTGCAAGTACTGCAGCAAAATCCAACCTCGTAGATGAATACCCCAGTTTGGGTTTTATTCCATCTCACATTGGATCATCCATTCTGTGAATGTGAATTATCCAAACATCTTTCCAGAGCCTAAGAATTATTGTGCTTTCATGTAGAGATATACTTCTGATCATTGAAACAGGCTTAGCATCGGTTACAATCCCAATGCAAAGGAATATTTTATATGAACATTCTCTGACACCAAAACTACTAACCTTGCATAAGAGACAATATCTTTTCTTTAAATTTAAGGAGAAACTGTGGGGACGTCATGCTAGATGCTGGATAGGTGAGGGAATTGAATGAATATTTGTCTGTAAAACCTGTTTTAAAAGGAAAAGCAGCCTTTGTGTGATGGCTGTTAATAAGGTTTTTTGTAAGTGTTTTAGAGTAGACTCTATTTTGTGTAAAAATCTCTGGTGCATTTGAATACGATTGTCTTTTTAATATGTATAATTTGGAGATTTTAAGGGTTAACAATTGTGGGACAATTATGCATTTAAGTAGATAATAAAAAATAATGTGACTTCTAGAAGAATTTCATCTGATAAAGTCTTGTTTCGCAATTCGGAAGTACTCATTTGGTATTTTATTTTAATAAATTAGTGAAATCTATCTGCAGTGGTTGGACCATTTTTTATTATTTTTAGGTGAGTTCCACAAAATAAATAACTCCCCTGCAGACTTCAGCAAACTGGATTCCACAATATGTAAAACCTTGAATATCTGAGCCAGAGGGTGATGGTTGTCCTTGACTTTTATCACATATACCATGCACACCATACCAGGTTTTGTGCCTAATAGATTAAACTTTTGGTAATAACAGATCATCTAACTCTCTTTGGCCAGAAAATGGTTTTGGTGCGCTGTTTCATGGGCGCCTAAACTGAAAGCATATGATCACTTTCCAGACTATTTGTGTTGTTTCATACTTAATAAAAATAATCAAATAATATGAAGTAAAAGCACAAGTGAACTTAATAATTCTAATTTTTCTCTTAATATAAATAATAATGGTTGCTCTTTGGTTTGTACAAATAAATAAAACTATACAACTATTTTGGTCCTGCGGGATTATTCAACAATGAACTAAGCTACAGTATAGTGTTTGTCAATAGACTACCAAAGATCTTGTAAGGTCCATTGCTGGAAAACAAACATCTTTCAGAACCTGTCTTATTAGAACCTAAGGGCAATAAATACCCAACTCAGAGATTCAGCCTTTACAAGAGTGTGAAAGAAAACAGTACAGGCATTAATGCTTCTGCCTCATGCCTTTGAACCACTTCCTAATTATTTGGTTCTTCTCCCTGTTTCTGTTATTTTGGTACAAAATATATTATAAAATTAAAGCCAGAAAATTGATTACCATGGCTACATGTAGTGTTGAAAATTATAACAAACAAGGTAGGGAAGTAGCATAAGTTAAAGTCAGAAAAATGAATTGCTTTAATTTAAATTACTGTACTTACCACCATCATTTTGCTGTTATTGACAGAATCATGTGTTGCAAAGTACCTAAGGCATAATTTATAATTAAAAATAGGTTAAAAATAAATAATCTCTGTGGACACATGCTGCTTCATACTCAGTAGACATGGAATGTAGGTGTAACACATAGTATTGCCCAAGATGTTGGACAGATGGTGAGTTAAAGCTGCTTCCCACCATGCAGGATGCGTGAGTTGACTAAGATTAAACACTCCATCATCCTTGGCCCATTCCCTCCTGTCCTTATATCTTTAATCAGTCATGGACCATTTAGATCACAATCTAGGCTTCAACCTTCTAATTCAAAGTTTAAAAAAATGAATTGTCTGTTTCTAAGAATAAGCAGCTGTAAAAGAAGCCAGCATAGAGTCAAAAAAAGTTTTTCAGTAGTTTGATTGCTAAGAATTACTGTTGCCTGCCTATTTTTGTTGTTTTTCAGCTGTAAAAGAAGCACCTCCTACAATACTAAAACTAGTAAATAAAGTGCTAATTTGTTACAAATGTGAATGGAGGGGGGGTTGCATTGCTGCTAATAACTGTAAAAACATGCAATACCTAGCAGTTACTGTAGAGGAATCTGGTAGATAGGGCAGACAATTAAGGCTTTGAGCTGTTAACAAGCTACTTCTTGCAGCCAGAAGTACAGGATATGATTCCTTCCAACTCTGTTTACCTACTGTGTGACTATGAGAAAGTCACTTAAGCTGACTTTGCTCCCAGGATGTCCCAGAAAAGGGGCACTTTCCCCAGTGGGCTTACCTGTCAAACAAATAAAAATAACTGAATCACTCGAGTATTTAAAAATGGATCTGGTATGTGTCTGCATGGGATTAAATGGTCAATAGACCCACTTGCAACGTTAAGGATTGCCACCATCTTTCACCCTTTGATTTTCATATAGCTAAAACATTTTCTACCATATAGAGTTTTTGTTTGTTTGTTTGTTTGTTTTTTAGGCAGGGTTCACCTCATGGACATTCCAACAAAGCAAACTCAAATCTGGATTATATCAGGGTACCATTGCTCAACACCAGAAGTCTAAACAACACCATATCTAAACCTGAGGTCTTATTTAACCTCTAAGATATCACCATTTGTGTAATTACAGAAACTTGTTTCATTGCAGTGATAGTTGTCCCTGATATTCAAGGGTACAGTGGCTCTCAAATATTCAGATCCACTGGCAACTGTGGGAAATTATCTGCATTTATTGTTTACCCCACTGTCGCTTTCCAGATTCTGCATGATACAACTCTGACACTACGTCCTATTTTCACTCACTAAAATTATCACATTACAGTCACTTATAGAGTGCCATCTGTGACCCCTTCAAAGCATGAAAATACCTTAACCAGTTTGAAAGTTTACCAGTCAAGCCAAATACCTTTCTTATGAGTGATTTCAACTATCTGCATGTAAACTAGTTAACATTTACTACCAACAACAAATATGCCCGGAGATTTCGGATTTTGTAAATGACTATAAAATTGATAATGCTTTCTGCCCCCTAATAACTCCTCTAGACTCAGGGATTCCTCCAAAACAAATTATTTACTATTTACTGATAATCACAAACAATATAACTCACCAGCAAACCTTGTTATCAAGGCTACGGCCTACTGCACTGCTACTCCCTTTTGGATAGATGCATTGAAACATCCATACCAGTCTGACACAGGCTTAATGGAAAGTTTAGAACTAAACCAGTACAGTGGAACCACCATATCAACAAACTCAGTAACAAAATGAAAAAAACCCTGGCCACCAGAAAAAGATGTCCACATCATCATTATTAGAAGACTGCTAAGTATCTTAATTTTGCCATTAGGAAATGAAATGCTGACTATATACATACAATTGCAACTAATTCAAAAGACAAACATAAAGCCTTCTTAAACTGTATTAGGAAGCTCAAAAGCAGCCTAAAAGCCTATATTTATCAGCAAAGGAAACTCCATATTTGATCCTACAGACATAGTTAATATTCATATGGACAAATTCTCTTCCAACTTCAATCCACCCACCCTCACCTCTATCCACTCCATTCCTCCCACACCTGCCCTGCCTGAGATCAATTTGGATAAAGTGCTTCTGGTACTTTTCTAAAATTAAAAGCACTACTTTCATAGATCCTAACAATATCCCTCTATGTCTACTGAGAAGCATAAAGTCACACCTAGGAACCCCCCCTACATCAATTCTTCACCCAGAGCTCCTCTACTGGTTATGTGGATGAGATGTAGGCATGGTAGTTGTGGTGCCCTTGCATAAACTTGGACTCTGCTCTGATCCTATGAATTACAGGCCTATTAGTCTCACTAGTATCATTTGCAAGGCTATGGAGCATACTATAGCTGAACTAACAAACAATGATATAGATGGCCTTAAATTACTGGATACATATCAGTTCAGTTTTGTAAAAAGAAGAAAGGATTAATGAGGACATGGATAAGGGACATATAGTCCATATAGCCTATACTACTTATCTGTACCTTGCTAAGGCCTTTGACACAATCCCCTGTGCTAGACTTGTTGACAAACTTTAACAACTCAACAGTAGCTCATACATAGTTCTCTGGATTAGCATTTGACTGTCTGAGAGATCCCACATAATTAAGGCCAGGAGTATTTGCTGTAGATGGAAAATGTCACCAATAGCATCCCAAAAGGCTCTGTCCTAGATCCCTTCCTCTTTGGTATATATTTTTGTGACATAAAAGCTAACAGGTTCATAGGTTCATAGATAAGTACTAAGCTAACTGCCCTTGCGAGCCATTTTAAGCCTAGCCAATTATCCCTTGTGAGACTCAAACCCTGCACTTTGCGTTTGTAAGGCAAACACCTTAACCATTAGGCCACCCTCCTATCAAAGGACTATGGCTAACCATATCTGTTAATGGTTGTAAAACAGGGGTGTTTATCAGATCCCATTCTGATACCAAAATTCTCCAGCAAGGGCTGGATCTATCAAATGCTTGGCATATTTATCATGGACTTGCCCTCAACAACAAAAACTGCTGCATTGTTTCCTCTGATAAATCTAGCATCAATACTGCTTACCACATAGATAACATTCCACTTAAATTTTATGCAGTCGTCAGGGACTTGGGTACATATGTGGATAACAGGCTCTCCTTTGACCACCACCTCCCTGACCCTGAGAAGTTTTAGCCCCATTTTATTCATCCTTTATTAGGTCAGTCATCAAATATAATACACCATTTGGGCATGTGCCTCACTAAGCACCTATACCAACTTGACAGACCTCAGAGTTTTCTCAGTAGCTTTAGTCATTCTGATAATGTAAAAACCCTGTCCATCTGCTCAATTTCATGCAGATTTCTGTGGGATGATCTCTGCTTAGCCTTCCATTCTAGAAATGATCTATTGTTCTTCAAACTCCTTCACCTACATAGAATCAGTGGTAAAGCAAATGCCTTTCCTCGAGACCTAAATCTACCCTATCACATTAACAATACTAAATGGTAGGGCAGATACCTAGCCCAATGAATGCTTCTTTTCTAGAACATGCTGATCTTACTTATCAAGAAGATTACTTTCCTTACAACCACTAAAACCAATTTGGATGACTGGATGCATGACTGCAAATTTTCACTGGGGGATATGTGGACAAAGTCTGCTTAATGAGGGATATTGATAGTCTCCCATAGTATTGGGTGATGTGACTGAATTTTTCAATGGATTCCTTTGGCCACAAGCTTAGTAAAAGCCTATGAAACTATGAAACCTCAGCAGGGAGCCTTGGATTCAACCACAGCTGATAACAACAGCATACTCTGGTACTGATAAAACAATAAAAGACATGGTTAATCAGGGGCCTTCCCTAATCATTACAGAGGTTGTGTCGAGTAATCTTTCTGTTCTTAAAATTTGAAGTAGACCTTGTATCAAGCTACACTATTAATGTACTAATAATACTATTGCTAGCGCATGCAGAACAAATTAAGAACTCGGAGATTAATTATGCAAAATTTAAAAAGTCTTGCTTTATTACTGCAAAAGTTAGGCATTTTGTCTAGCTGACTCTATCAGATCTAATTTCATCTTTTATTTTTACAGAATGAAGTACAGGAGTGTACTCAGTAAGAAGGTGGGGACATTTCAGGAGTATAACAGTTGGTGCGGTTAGAACCATTTTGTTGCAACTGTGGTTGGTTGGTTTTGGATTAAAGAATGACAGTTAACTGTATTTCCAATGTAGTAAACACTTTTGGTTGGCATATGAAAACTAAATCTAATCATGGTAATTTGGGAGAAGACAATTATTTTTGGTGAGGCTGCTTGTTCATTGCTAGTATAGCTTCCTGTTTTAGTCTGAAATCACAACACTCAATCCAACATGGCATTGTAAAAGGTTGATTTTGCCTATTAAATCTTCTTATAAAGAGTTACAAAGCACCAGAAGAAGGTAACAGAAAGCACAAAATGTACCTTGATTTAGCTAAATCCATTGGCACTATACCTCACTCTGGTATCATTGGCAAACTGGTATAACTGAATATAAATCCCTTTTTTTAACTGGCTGGATTGCCAACTGGCTTAGTAGTAGAACCTACTCTATTAGAGTTGGTTGCACACTATCCTGAAAGATACTTGCCATCTGTAGTGTACCTCATGCCTCTTTTCTGGGACCACTTTTGCTTAGTATTTACTTCTCTGATGTCAAAACCAACATTTAAGGCTTCACGCGATAACTGCAAGCCTAGTCCCATCATCAACTCCCATGAAGACAATCCTATCTTCCATGAGAAGAGATCCTTAGATTCCTGGTATCAGGATTATGGTATAAACTGGTATAAATTTGAATACTAAAAAATGTAACATCATACAGGTTGGGAGGCAGAAACTATTGTGCACCTATAACAAGCCCCTCCTTAACATAGATACTGTCATCACAGATCTAAGCACCTTCACGAATAATGATCTCTCATTTGACCCCTACATATCCACTGCCTTTAGGAAAGTTTTCTGTCTCATTTAACTGATTACTTAGGGCTTCTACCAGTGGTCAAAAAGATGTCATCATTCCCCTCAACTTAGCCATCATCAAGCCCATAACAGAATACAGTACACCCTTCAGATGGTTACTGTCTAAACATCATCCAAACTTAAGAAACTGTAGTGCTTCCTTCCCCAAAAGTTCTTGGACATAAAAGTTCTTGAACATAAGCTCCTTAAGATGCCCAGAGCATCTAAAAGCCGTGCCTCTCTCTATTGCTTCCGAAAGACTTCTACGTGGTGATTTATGATTGACCTACAAAGCTGCCTAAATGATTACAGGCCAGTGGCCCTTACATCAAATGTAATGAAATGCTTCAAAAGACTGGTTAAAAGGCATTTGACTACAGTACTACCCAATCCTTTGACCTACTGCAGTTTGTCTACCAGGCAAACAGATCAACTGCTGATGCCATTCTGGTGGCACTTCACCTCACATTGGAGCATCTTGAAGAGAAGAACAACTATGCCAGGCACTGTTCACAGATTTCAGCTCAGCATTCAATAGAATGATTCCAATGCAACTTATAGAAAAGCTAATCAACCCTGGCATAAATAAAGGGCTGTGCAACTGGATTCTCGATTTCCTGACTGGAAGACCACAAAAGACCTGTGCTGGTAACAACACTTCAGAGAGTATTACAATCAACTCTATTCAGGCATGTTCAAGGGACAGCTTCAGGTGTGCTCTCCGGTCCAGCTGGTGAATCTGGGCATCCTGAGGCAATGTTACAATTGCCTCATGTACACAGACAACCCCCTCCTCCTCCCAACCAACACAAACATATGTGAGAGATGCAGCTACACAGCCAAACTGGAGGCTAAGTTCTCTCAACCCACGACTGGATCAACCAGTCCCAACGAGAAGGGCAACACTAGCACCACATTACCAGACTCACATAGACCAGCCATAGAGCTACACCAGAAAACAACTCTCAGAAACATGCAAAAACATACTCAGAGGCCCTAAATAAGAACCTGCCTAAACAACAGAGACCTCCTAAGCATACACCCAAGCAACCCCCACCCCACAACAGAAACCAAGTAACACATACGTCACAATGTCAGTGTGCCAAGCAAAAACAGCCCCTAAGGCTAAATAACACACCTAACACACTAGTAATCAGTGATTCTATCATCAGGCACACAGACGTCCCACTCACTAGACTGAACAAGGAGAAGGTTACCGTAAGCTGCCTGTTGGGTGCAAGAATCCGCCACATAACACCTGCACTCGGGTCACTCCACAACAAGTACAACTATGACTGTGTCATTGTACATGTTGGCGTAAATGACCTGAGACGTACCTCCCTGGACTACATGAAAAGAGATATGGAGGAGCTCTCTGACCATGTAGCCCAGGCTGGTATGACTCTGACTCTGAGTAGCATCCTGCCTCACCCAAAATGATGCCAGAATATGAAGAAAAAATGATCAGTTTCAACAGTTGGTTAAACTACTGGTGTCATTCAAAGGGGATCCAGTACTTGTCAGCCTGGGACGACATGCTTGACAAGCCACGTTGCTTCGCCAGAGACGGCTTGCACCTGTCGCCCCTGGGCTTTCGAATACTGGCCAAGACTCTTGCCGCCCCAATACTGCCTTTTTTAGGCAAGGCTCAAAAGACAAAACCGCCTCCATAAACAACAATAATAAACAAAAACCTCAAAATGCACGCACTCAAGGCTCTCCTTAGTATGGAAGAAATCGACATATGTGCAGTGACAGAAACCTGGTTCAAGGCTCCAGAGAGCACCCCAGCACTACCAGGCTATAACTCCTGCCATACCTTTAGTTCCCAAAACCAGGACCAGAACACAAAAGGAGGGGGTGTGTCCCACACCTCCAGGTTAGTAGTACAGCACGCGGAATCTGAGACCATTCAAGTGCAATTGACAGCGGGTAAATTGACTGTTCAATTTATAGCTTGCTACAGATCTCCCACCTTGTCTCAGGACCCTCACGCAGCATTCCTGAGAACATTAGAAAGTATGAAGATTCTACCCAACACCATGCTACTGGGTGACTTCAACTATCCAAACATTGACTGGGAAAACTACTCAAGCTCAAACGCCCTAGCCCAATGCTTCCTTGAGTTTATAAACTCAAACGCCCTTGAACAGCTGGTCACCACTCCCACAAGAGGTGACAACATACTGGACCTGGTCATCACCAACATGGGGAACCTATGTTCCATACCTGAGGTAAACTCGTCATTGGTAAGATCAGATCACAAACTAATCACACCGGACATCCACATCCCGACCCCCCCCCCCTCCCAGTCAAGGAAATCAAGGTAAAATACTTCTCTAAAGCCAACTTCACACTCTTCAAGTCCGAGGTGGGAAGTTTCAAAGCTCCCAATCAAATGGAAAATGATGACCCATCGGCAGAATCCTTTACAAGTGCATTCTATGAACACCTTCAAGAATGCATGGACCGAGCCATCCCAAGTAAAACCAAGACCAACTCCTCAAAAAAGAGGAAGCCAGTCTGGTGGACCCCGGCCATAAATAAACTTTACAACAGAAGGAGGAAACTCCTGCAAGATAGAACAATATCCCAAAATAAGAAGGCATCTCTGATTAACATCAGTAAAAAACTGCGCTCCCTCATTAAATCATCCAAGGCCAACTTCAAAAGAAAAATAGCCAATGACTCTAAGGATAACCACAAGTCCTTCTTTAACTATGTCAAGAGTCTAGGGGCAAACTCTCAGATATGCTCCGAGCTAGTGCATAATGGCCATAAATACACTGAACCAACCGACATTGCCAACATCCTGGCTGACAAGTTCAGTGCAAACGTCACCCCCCCTCCACCAAAGGGGCTAGCACCCATCCCAGAAGAATGTGGCGCTTTAGATATCTCAGACACACAAGTAAAGACAGCCCTTGCAAAGGTCAAACACACAGCATCAGTGGGACCAGATGCTATCCCAGGTTGTGTCTTACATGAGCTTCAAAATGAACTAACCCCCCATCTCAAGCCACTATTCAAACTCAGCCTCTCTACAGGCTATGTACCCAAAGAATGGCATACAGCAACAGTCGTACCACTCCACAAAGGTGGTGCCACAACTGACCCTGGGAACTATCACCCTATAAGCTTGACTAGCTTGGTCTGCAAAACCATGGAATGCATTATCATGGAGCTCATTAACAGGGACATTGGGAACCTCCAGACACTGGACCCCACCCAGTTCGGCTTTGTTAAAGGCAGATCTTGCCTCCTGAACTTGGTCGACTTCTTCGAAACAGTCACCAAGGCCATAGATGAAGGGAAGGTGGTCCACACAGCATATCTGGACCTCGCTAAGGCGTTCGACACCATCCCACACTCAGGAATCATAGACAAACTCACCAGCTTAAATATCAACCCCCATGTCACGAGATGGGTTGC
Organism: Protopterus annectens; assembly: GCF_019279795.1. Taxonomy (NCBI): domain Eukaryota; kingdom Metazoa; phylum Chordata; order Ceratodontiformes; family Protopteridae; genus Protopterus; species Protopterus annectens. Next base: position 283,556,015 of record NC_056742.1, on the reverse strand, counting down.
CAATTGGCTCTCAGACAGAACCCACACGGTAAGAGTTGCAGGCACCATGTCTGACTCTAAACCAGTCACAAGCGGAGTCCCACAGGGCTCAGTCCTGGGACCCCTCCTGTTCGGTATATATTTCTCCGAAGTACAGGCAAAGGTGGAGGGACTGTGGCTAACCAAGTTCACAGATGACTGTAAATTGGGTGCAATAATTGACTCTCCAGCTGACACAGACATCCTACAAAAGAGTCTCACAGAGACAAACACCTGGTGTCAAAGTCACGGCCTCAAGCTAAATGCCAAAAAATTCATAGTAATCCCATTTGGAAAAAACAAAGTACCTACAAGCTACCACATAGATGGGAATCCACTAGGTACAGAAGAAGTAATTAGGGACCTGGGTACCCAAGTAAATAGCATGCTCTCCTTTGATAACCACATAGCCAAAACAGTCAGGAAATCCTTCTATGTGGCACACCTAATCACAAAGGGATTCTCCAGGGGCGGCTCGTGGCATCGGACTGCAGCCCAAAAAAAAAAGTAAAGTGTGAGAAAAAAATCTAAAAAAAAAAAAAAAAATACCTTTTTTTTTGTTTAAACAAACTTCGAGTCAGTGACTCGGAAGTACGCGCATGTGCACTTTAACCGCCTCGGGCTGCGGCGGTTTTAAACAGCTTTTTTTTTTGTTTTCATTGCAGCCCAGAGGAGTAATGAAGGCATCATTGTGATGCCCAGAAGTCTATGTGGTTCCAAACCGCATAGAATTGGAAGTGGCTCGGACTGTGACGTCCACAGGCACGTCATGACGTGCTTGCTGGTCTAAATGCTGCTGATTGGTTGTCGCTCTCTTCCCGGGCTTTATGTGCTGGGAAAAGAGCGAGAATCAATCAGTCAGTTGTCGGCTTCCTTTGTGGATTGACCTTTTTTAAGATTTTTGTTAATAATTTTTATTTGTTTTGGTATTGGATGGAATCGGATTTTACTTTTTATTTGAGTGGATTTTTGTCAGCTGTGCTGCAGCCTGTGCTAGAGAAGGAAGAACAGAAGAACAAGAAGAAAGAAGAAGAAAGAAAAGAAGAAAAGAACAGAGTGAAGGTGCAGAATTAAAGTAAGTATTGTAAAACTGTGTACTATGTATATTTAGGCATTTTTTCATTGTGAAGATCTTTCAGCATATTGTTCTGTGGCACACAAATGGAACATAGCTCATATGAATGTTAAGGATTACTTTGGACTATCCACTAGAAGCTAAATTTGAAGCCTGTGTGAATACCTGATGTGGTGACATGCACAGATGTTAAGATTTTAGTCATCAGGGCTACTTCTTATTAGCAGATGAAATTACTTTTAATAAGGCATCTTTTGCAATGTAGTTTTTAGTTAACATTTTAAGGGTTTGCAATCTTAACATGGACCCTGAATGAATGAGTGAATGAATGAATGAATGAATGAATGAATGAATGAATGAATGAATAATTAAAATGGAGAAACAAGGCTAGTTGGACCTCTGTCACAGCACTGCCAATATGAATTATAGGGAGCATGGTAGATTCCCAGGTATTTCTACAAATCAGGAGAGATCGGGGTTGGGGGGTTGAACCTTGTAGAAAGTTTTGAAAGTCATCCAGCAAATAGTTAAAGACAAGATCATAACTCTTGACTTCACATATCAGTTGTTAATCTGATTTTACATACTGAAATTTGGCCTATGGGAATTAGTGGCATACCAGCTTACATGTTCATATACCTTTCAGAGTTTTCCCAGCATGTGCAGCATCATAAGTTTAAGCACTACATACATTTTACAGGGATACGTGAACTTTTGTGTTTTTGAAGAACTCAAAGTAATGTTGCTCAGGTTGCCAGTTTGTAATGCTGACTGCCGTGTTCACTTAGCACACTTTGTGCACTGCTCTGCATGGATCTTGTGTTGTACAGACATCTGTGAATCACCATACTACACAACAGGAGTACACTGGCATGAGCAATGGCCTCATTTAAGCAGGCCATGTCCCTGGACTAACACTTTACATATGGCTCCAAGAACCCTCACGGCTGATTCCCACAAGACTATTTTATTGTGATGTGAGTGGACCATGAACTGGAACTTCCTTGCATCCTACACAAAGTCACTTGCAGTTGCACAGGGTTGTGCAGTACTACAGACTGTCAATGAATCCAATTTTACAGACATTTTGTGATTAACATTAAAATATGTTTTTTTTAGTTTGTCAAGGTCTCTGATTTTTCCAAATTCTGTAGAATTGCATATGCAATTCAAAATATCAGCGTGCATAAAGTAAGTAATGTATTCTCAGTATTTTGGTGTCTAAGATTTCAGTGGTATATGGGTATCTTTCTCCTAGTTAATTAAAAAAATGCAACTGAGGAAGCACACAGAAAGAAACCACAAGTTGATTTAAAGTAGATGTGCTCCTGGCTCTGCTACTATCATGTTGAATGTAGAGCTCTCATGCACAAGCCAGCAGACTATCAAGTCTGCTTTTTTTTTCTTCTTTCTTTTTTTCCAGTACAAAAAAACATGGGATAATATGGCATCTCATTGCTTTTGACCCTGAGAAAAAGAAACCAAGCCAAACCAATGTATACATATATGCATTGTGCTGGCTGTTACATGCCTCTCTCTCTCTCTCTCTCTCTCTCTGTCTGTCTCTCTCTCTCTCTTTTTCTCATTCTGTCTTTGTGTGTGTTGTTGGCATGCAGCAATATGCTTTCTGTTTCTAAGGAGACCAAACATAAATATCACAGTATATAAAATTACAACTCAAGCAACTACACAAAAGAAAGAACTTAGGTGTAACAAGCTTTGCTATGTAACATAATTACACACTGCTTTGTGATTCAGTCTCTAAAAAATGCTTTTAGCAGCTGGCACTCACTGTAGTTGTTGCTCACTCACTGTTGCTTTAATTTAGCACATTTACACATAAAAACACACACACACATATATATATATATATGTATATTATTACCTTAAAACTGCACCTTATTGAAATATGAAATGTCTTTGAGGTTGTCCCTTCTTATGTATAACTCTTTGTATAAGCACCTCAGAACATATCATCTGTTAGTGATCAGAATATGGTTTAGATTTTCTGTGTGTGTTAGACACAATTTTTCTTTGCACTAAAGATGACCCACTGGTGTGGTGGCAAAGCTTCCATTTATAAAGCAACCAGCTCCATTGCCATAGAGAGATAAAGCCCTAACTGTGAACCAGGCAACATGAGTCCAGTTAGCAACTTAGGCATCTGCTGCAGCTGGTACAATGGGAATGATCCAAGTGGCTGACCTTGCTCATATCAAGTTGGAGGAGAATGGGGCACACGCATGCAGTGATTTCACCAGAGAACACTAGAAAAGCATGCACAAGTGCCTGTGGTGTGCAAATGGAGCTGCATGCAGGCTTACTTTGGTTCCAGGAAAGAGCAGCAAAAAAAAAAAAAAAATCATAAAAAAATAAAAAAGTGGTACATAAAAAATGTAACATTCAAAAAACTGTGGAGTTATTAAAATAACCAGCATAGAAATTTGTCTCTGAAATACTCTGAGACTTCATCTGAACCAAGAATACAAATGTCTCAACCATTAAATAGAGCCTTAAAATCAATTGATACCATCAATGTTAAAGACATGTTAAAAGCCACAAACTATACATGCACTAAAATGTTGAACTGCATAAAACTAATACATTTAACACAAGAAAAAGGAAAAATCCCAGCACCTGACCCGAGGCATGCCAGGAATGAATGGATCATAGGGTTCTCACCTGAAAAGGAACTAAGGGATCTATAGGGGGGCTGGGAAAGCATGATGTGCCAGGAGGAGAGGGGCACAAAAATACCTTTATCTACTGCCAGGTTCCCAGAGTCAGGAGCACTGAAGACTCAGTCAGATAGAAGAAAAGGGCTGAATGCTCTGCATTGGTTCCCTTCCATTGGGTGGGGTAAATACATGAGGTCTTATCACCATATACTAAAGTCCAAGGCATAACATAACAAATGGCAGATTGGGCCTATGATACAGTACCAGAAGCTAGCACATTCCACTGTGATTTTACTGCATTTCCAGAATTTATTAGACAAACCAGTGTAAGTGGATTACTATAGACTGGTGGACTGTGCCATGAAAAACTGTCTTCTCAGTGTGTCCCTCAGTTTTAACTGCAAAAAAAACAAAGTTTAGAGGATGTCATTTCTTCATACCACCTTCTTCAACACTTGATGAAAACATCACAGTGCGTTGGGGGAGTACAACTTAGGCTCAGAGTAAGGCTTATCAGGACAGGAGGATACCTAGCAAAGTACAGGTCATAGAAAAATAAATAAAGCAAGATTTATTTAAAGACATTCAAACAGCAGCTTAAAAAAATGATTTGCAAACAAAAGTGTCATCACAAAGTAAGCAACCAGTCATTAAGCTGCTGAGGTCATATAGCATACAGCTTGAAAGTTTTTTTCTCTTTCATCTTTTTTGAGTTGGTCAATTATATTTAAAGTCAAAGCACAACTTAGCAGAAAAAAAGCTTAGCTTACAGTTAACTAAGAAGAGATGTTTTGTATTTTTGTCATGGTTCCCCCAAGACATTCATGCTTTGCCTGCACTCATTTATTAAACTAAGTCACCAAGGAGGAATGGGGTCCTTTGCATAAGGAGAGGGTAGGTTGTCCTACAGGAACATCAGTGTGGGCCACTCCCTATTACCTGACTCTCAGAATCAGGGGAAAGGATGGCCCAAGCAAAAGGTTGTTGGATCTACTCCCACAAGGGGTGAATGCTGTCGTACTGAAAAAGTTAAGATACTAAATTTTAGCCTGTTATCAGTTTGCCATCCATTTCCTATTGCAGTATTACTAGCTTATCATTTTTAATGTAATATAGGCAATTTATTCCTCAGGGGCATCAAATGCTTTATTTTTCGATGAAACCATGAAATATAAAGGTGTTTGCTAGCAGCAACCTCTTCATTAGTTACAGATTTATTTAATGTGTAATTATTTAGATGACTTTTTTTACTTCTTCAGAGATTGTGCATATTTACTGATAATGGTGGACTGTAGAATTGTGCATATTTACTGATAATGGTGGACTGTAGAATTGTGCATATTTACTGTTAATGGTGGACTGTAGAAGTTTGAGTAGAATTATGATGGAAATGTTCTGAACTGGGCAATTTTGTCATTATTGGTGCATGCATTTTGTTTCATTGTTTACTGGAAAAATGTTCAAAACAATAGGAAGGTGTATCAAAGAACACATGTATATTTCATATGCAAGGGGCCTATGATTTGAAAACAGCCCAGAATTAATCTTTATCTGCCACTGGTAAAATGTATTTTCTTTGAATGTGGGTTTCAATGTTGTTTCAATGAATGTGAGTTTCAAGGGCAGAGAAGTTTTAATGCTAAGTTTGTTTAGCAGATGTCTTAGTGTTTGTGCTGTAAAATGCAAAATAAAACTTTCAAACGAAGTCCAAATCCTCATAGAAGTAAATCAGTATGCACATTAGTGTTTATGGTAAATGGAGTGAAATAGCCAAGTAATGGATCATTGGAATGGCTGCAGGGGGAGGCTCCATGATTTTGTGAGGGGGAAGGGTGGCAAACTTAGACAGCCCCAGCTGAACTATACCTCCCAACTGTCCAGATTTTCAAAGAATGAATAGATTTTTGCTTCTTATTTTTGGTTTGTTCCTCATAAAATGTGTGGTTTTCTTTTCTGGCAAAATCATTTAGGAATTAAGTCACTAAATGACACACTGAGTTTCAGACTTCATAACCTTCAGAAAAATGCATGCTAAAGTAAGACCTGTTGTTCTATCAACTGTCTCAGTTTATACAAGAGCAATTTTTAGTACTGTTTGTATGTTCCCCCAATATATTTTGGCCATGTCCAGATTTATTGCATGAACAGGTTGAGAGGTACATGCAAATAAATTGCTTTATAGAATTAGGCATAGCCAAACCTCTCAACTGTTCCTGATTTTGGCTCAAAATGTTGCTCTTCCCCTAATAATCCCTCCGCAAAATAGCAATTTTGGAAGAAAACATGGAGGGTTTACAATTAAGAAATAACTGTAATAATCAGAGTTATAGATTACTTTTATTTCAGAAATGCATGTAGATTCTTTTATTTTGTCAGCTACTCAAGTTAACAGTACTAATATTAAAGTGTCCCTTCTTTGACAGGTTCCTAGCTGTATTGTGTGGCTATTTTATATTTTTACATCACATTTTTGGTTCTTTTTTTTTTTGGCAAATTAGTGACAAATCATTAAAGACTGAAGTTAGAAAATAATGACAGACATTTGAGTTTCAGATTTCATACCCTTCAGAAAATTCATACTAATGCAAGACCTATTCTATTATCTTTCTAAGTTTATAAGAGCAATATTTTAAAAATTGTCCTTATTTTTGGGCCTTTGTCTCACTTCTTTGTATGGCTTTGTCCAGATTTCTTGCTCTGAGGTTGAGAGTTATGACAAATGTGTCAGGGCCATCACAGTCAGCCAGAGACATTTCAAATTATGACATACTTGTTGCACCCCACTACCCCATGTAGTGACTCTGGATGTGTCGAAGCAAGGCAAGGAGTAGTTATGCAGTGTAAATGTGCAGAGTACCCCCCCCCCATCCAAGGTAGACACAAGTACTAGAGTGGCTTTTCATCTGTCCTTGATTTTTGCAGAGTGGTCTGGTTTCTGTCATATTTTTTGTACTGTTGATTTATGCTTATTACTTAAAGTGCCTGTTGCTCTGTGTTTAAGTAGCAATACTTTAATGACCATCATCAGGTAAGCTTGGCTGAGATCGTAAGATGCAAGTAAGCTTTAATAAGCATACTGTTAAAGAATTGCCAACATTGAAAGCCTTTCTGTTGTTGCCATGTAGAGAATACTTAACTAGATAATGTATAGGCCTCGGGTATTGAAATGCATATGATAGTATTTGTAATAAAGGATAGGATTACATTATTTTAAGAAGCTCATTACCCTGGGAGACTTCCAGTCATCTCTGCAGGCTTTACCCGTAAACTAAACAGAATGCCAATTGTGTGGTCCATAACCTGTACAATAATCCTTTTAAGCAATGTATCTTCAGCTTATTTCTTGTTTGCTTTTCATTTTTTACTTTGATCATGTTTTCCCCATGAAACAAGTAGATAGTTCTCAGGCAGCAGGTCTTTTTTTGGATAAGAAACATTTTTACAAGTGGGGGCATCAGAGATTTCTTCTTTCAGCATGTTACTTGGTACTTTAATAAAGCTGAATATAAATTATAATTAGAACTGCAGTGCAAGAAGTGGTTTGAGTTGAGTGCTGCTTGTTTTTCTTATACTTGATTTTGACTGGCATTCCATTAATGTATTTAAAAAGTAATTTATTTTTTCATGCCTCACAACCTTTTTGTTTACATCTAGATATTAAGTAAGCTGTCATGCAGCCAATGCATTGAAATATTTTTATTCTTCTGCACTTCATTTTGTTATGATTGGACTCTCATAATGACGGTTTGGCACCCAGGGTAGTGTATTTAGTTAGTTTTTGTGGTTTTGAGCATAGCTCCTCCCCCTTTCTAGTTGGCCGCACCCCTTCCCATTGACTCTACCCATTCAGCTGTCTCCTGCAGCCCCCCCTTTGATGTGAAGTCACCAGCCGCCACTGGGATTCTCATCCAGATCCAAGGAGGTGATTGTGCCCCTTTACTCCTCACTCATTAGGCCCATAATAGAGTACAATGCCCCATTTGGGATGTACCTCACTAGACACCTGCAACAACTAGAAAGACCACAGAAATACCTCACTAAGAGGATTAAGGGCCTTAAACAATTACCCTATGAAGCATGACTAAAAAAGCTCCAGCTCTTCTCAGTCGCTTACCGTCTGCTCAGAGGTGATCTATGCCTGACCTATAGGGCCATGTCAAACCCTGAACTAATGGACATGCTTCACCTCAAAAAAACGAGATCCCTCAGAACCACTCGTTATAGCGACTTGAACCTATGTACAACAATAAACAGGACATGCTGGAGTGATAGATTCCTGTCCCAGCGACTCCCCTCGCTCTGGAATAGAATCCCAATCCATATTTGGCAGAGCTCCTCTCTGATCCTCTTCAAGAGAAATCTTGATGAGTGGATGGGTAATCATAAGTTCTACCCTGGGATCACTTCAGGAGCCCTGTTGACAGAGGCCCAGGTTACTAATCTAATGGGGAGGCAAAAGCCATCACTCTGTGGCTAGGCTTATAAATGCCCATGGACAGATAGCCTAGCACTTACCTATGAACCTATGAACCTATGAACAACTGAGTACCCCAGGGTTGTGTTCTGAGTCCTCTACTGTTCACAGTTCTTACCCATGACTGCTCTGCAAAAGCTAGCAACAACCACATCATCAAATTCGCAGATGACACCACAGCGGTGGGACTCATAAGTGGTGATGATGAGAGTGGGTATAGGAATGAGGTCAACTCCATGACTGAATGGTGCAATGACAACAATTTGGACCTGAACATCAATAAAACAAAAGAAATTATTATTGACTTCAAAAAGAGCTCTGCAATGTACCTGCCCCTCAAGATCAATGGTGAAGAAGTGGAGGGAGTCCAAACTATAAAGTTCCTGGGGGTACATATGTCAGAGGATCCTTCTTGGAGTATAAATACAGGCCAGCTAATTAAAAAAGCCCACCAGCAACTACACTTCCTAAGAAGGCTGAGAAAAGCAAAGCTCTCTATGAATGCTCTAAATACCTTTCACAGAGGAGCCATCGAGAGCATTATCACCAGCAACTGCACTGTATGGTTCGGTAACAGCACAATGGGCGAAAGGAAGAAGCTGCAAAGAATAATAAGAACAGCAGAAAAGATTGTGAGCACTAGTCTTCCTACCTTATAGGAGCACTTTGAAATGAGATGTAAAAAGAGGTCCCGCAAAATACTGAGTGACTGTTCTCATCCGGTGTGTGGTTGGTTCACTAAACTTCCATCTGGTAGAAGTTTACAGAGTATCCGCTGCAGGAACTCCAGATTCATGAACAGTTTTTATCCAACTGCAAAAAGACACACTAATGCAGACGTAAATCTGGATATATCAAAACTATAATAGATTGTTACAATGTCATGCATTTTCTTTTTTTTCCATACGGTAATTCTATTTATTTATCGCATACTAAAATTAATATATTCTCATTCAAGTGCAATTCCAATCACTTCCTTATGTGCAATATCACCAAATCTCACCTGTGTATAGTGTACTTTTCTTTTCGTGTGTCAATCATCTAATAATCAGTGATGTCCAGTGTAAATAAATAGTGAACAAGCATGTGCATCAACTACCGAGATATTTACTTTTGTACTATTGTTATTATTTGTTCTTTAATACCTATCATGTCTGTCTTTATGAGTTTGTTTTCTCTTGTAAAAAGAGCTGACACTTAAAATTTCATTTAGGTAGCAGCTGTGTTTCCTAAATGACAATAAAGTTTCTTTGAATCTTTGTAAATGACCTAGTCTTCCTTGCTCCACTGCACATCTGTAAGACATGTAGCAACACAAATACAAGAATAAATGGCATAAAGCTATACTCCAGCTTAAGGAATGCATTCAGTGGTGTCACCTACTTCAGAATATGGTCTTCAGCTGCAAAGCTCTCTCTCTCTCCCCCCTCAGAATATGGAGGGGTGAGCCTAAAAAAATAAAAACAAAACTAGATGAGTGTATGCAGCTTTCTGGTTTATATTTGTTTTCCTAAATCTTCTTTCTTCTTTGCCCTTTCTTAGTGGATCAGAGAAACTGCTGGGGGTTGTTCTGTTGGTAGAGAATATAACCTGTTTAAGGAAAAAGCGTTATTGTACAGAAAAAAACAAGTAAATAGAGGATTGTCCAGGTTGTTGATGTTGTAAAATGTGTTGTCTATTATCTCAGTTATCTCAGTTCGTATGAAGTCTTCATCACCCTTTGAGTGTTGATATTAGGTGTGACACTTCCTTTGTTGCATCAGGTTCCTTGTTTTATTTGTTTCGAAGTTTTGTCGCGTTGATGTTACCTGTTATAGAGTAAAGCATTGGATAAATAAGCACTCAATGATTCATGTCATTAAAACATTTTCTGTAAATTCTTGGCAGTATAATAAAGAAGACCATAATCTACAACAAGGACTCAGAAGAGATCAACCCCCAGTAGTTTATCCAATTCACAGATGAGGCACAACAAAGAAAGAAGATTAAAATGGAAAACAAATATAAACTAGAAAGCTGCACACACTCATCTAGACTTCTTAACATGACACACATCTCTCCCAAAAAAAAAAATCACCCATCTCTGGAACAAACTCCCAATTTTTTTGTAAATCAAATCATTGTCTTCAAATTTTATTTAGACTAATGGCAGAAAGTCATAAATCTATATGAGGCCTAGACCATCCAATCTATTCTGGACTGAGGAAGAAAATAATTGGGGTTACTAGGACTTCTATGGCTTGGCTTCAAATGGCTTAACTGCTTTATTGTCTCGTAGCAACCTACAACTGGCCATGGAACCAGAAATTATTTTTAATAAAAACTCATCCTAAAAATGCATACTGCCTCTTAATGTATTTTCTAGTAATACAGAAGGCTTATAGGAAATTGGAAGGAAAATACCACAATTTCATAAATGGTCCATTCATTTAAAATGAATAAAACCAACAAACTAGCACTGTTGTATACTATAAACATTCCATAATTAACACAAGCAACAGATTCAGGTGAAATGCTGCTACAGAGTGAGCTGCTTGATTCATCTACATGGGTAAAGTAAAATACAATGCAACAGTAGACTGTCTTAAAAAATAGGGGAAACCTGCCAGCCTAATTATATGACCTATGGCTTGCCTAAGTAATCTGATTTTAAATGCAGATAAAAAACATCATAACAATGAACTAATCACAACAGCAAGGAAGAAAATTCAGTTCCACTTTCAGAAACAATGGAGGTAACCATGACCATGTTCAACCAATGTTGCCACAGCAAAATTAAATGTACAAACAAGTAATTAAACTTAATTTCTGATTTGAACAAGCACTAAAAATGCATGCCGCCATGTTCTGAGACATCATCATCTGAAAACAGTGTGTTGCAGTACACATAAAGAAAACCACTGGTGCTGCTCAATGACTACATTAAGTGAAATTGTAAATAGTCAAGCACACACAAATTATTATAGTGATTTATTAAAATTAAATAAATGAATCCTTCATCGCATCATACTTCGGATCAGTAAAGACAACATTAATAAAAGTACCGTTTTAATTGCCAGTGATGACAACGCATAATGGTAAGTAATCCTTCAATGTGAAACCATGAAGAAGAACATAAATTCATTAAAATAAATAGTTAAATATTTTGCAGATTTAAAAATAATCAAATGTGAGACCAATGGCTGAAAGACAGATTCAAGAAAGCACCTCCATGTCAAAGTTGAACAGAACACTGGTGGGATTCAACACAGCGCAAGGACATATCAGATTCCTGAATGTCCTAATTACTGATGCATTAATGAAAAACTATACCAGTCTCTGGTTTGGTAATATCAAAGCATCTAAAACATGGAACTTGACCGTCAAAATCAAGTGCCCCAGGGAAGCAAACTATCTTAGTAAAATCCATGAATTCATCATCAGAATGGAAGAATAAATCTATCTTCAATGATGCCTTGTGACTTGACTTGGTCAATGCAATGTAGCAAACAGAATCATTAGTAAGTGCAGCTCAGCTGGTCTTCTAGTGTAACGTTTTATTCTTGCTTATGATTCCAGTAATGTGCCCTGGTTGCTGGACAGTTGGCTAGGAGGAGGCGGGAGGTACGACTGATTTTCTACGGCAGCTCTCCTTCCAGTTAGGAGAAATGAATTCCTTCTGCTAGTGTTTTTCAGTAAAGGCTGGACATAACAGCAGGTGCTGAGTAGATAGAGAAAAGAGCACGAGAGCTGCCATAATGAAGGTTTTCTGGGAAATCAGGAACATGCAGAATATAAAATTAATATATGGCCTTCAGTGATGCATTTGTCCCTTCCTTATGTATTGTGGCTGACACATGCCAGCATGAGGATGTACATACTAATGGCCATGAGGAAGCATTGTCCAGGAGAAGTCCCTGTCTGGGTGGGGGCATACCTAGGGTTTGCCCTGTAAGGTGTGGCTCATAAAGAGGCAGTGGTCAGTATTACCAGAATGGAAGGATGTGACCTACCACCCTCGACCAAGTTTGTGAGTTAAAGGTTATATGACTTTGGAACAGGTCTTCCACCATGCAAACTGAATGGCAAAAAATGTTGTATAGCAATACATTTCACAAGCAATAATAAAACAGAGAGTCTGACTGTCCCTGCATAGGTTACTCATACTAATGCACCTGTTGCATACCCCCAGAGCCAGATTTACAAGAGAGAAGGAGGAGCTGCACAAAATGTAAACAGGCCTCTTATCATTTTCATCTTCAGATCCACACACTGCATACCCCCTATGGGACAAGAAGATCAAACAAGCAAAGTCATGCTGGTGGTACTGGAGGGCTAAGGTCAATGGAGCTGTTTTTAAAAACTTCAGGTATTAAAATTGATTCATAGTATAAATGCGGAGGCACTTTTATTGCTGTGAGAGCCACAACACTGTGCATATTCCAATCATGAGGACAATAAGCAGGAAATCATAACAAATTTCTTTATAGAAAAGGTGCTGGCCACTTAAGAAATATTACCTGTTGAGGGATTTATTTATTTTTTTTTTCTTTGAGGATGGTTGACAGTGGGTATTTTCAAGAGAAGCTCTGATATGCATTTGTGTGACAAGGGTTCTAAGAAAGGAAGATAAAACAAACTGATCTGGTGGGTGCAAGGCCATTCGCTCACTTCTGCACCAGATACTATGGGCAAGCTAAGTACAGAAAATAATATTTAAGTAATTTATTCACATGTTCAGTATTAAGTGTATAAGAAATTTGTATTATTTTCAAATGAGAATATAAAATAAGCATTTTGCAACACTTTGTGAGAATGCTGTATTCAGGTTACTTTAAAATATTTCACATGTGCTTTTTTCGTGTCATAATATTATAATTATTCCAGATGAAACATTAATAATGGCTGTGAGGTCATGGAATCAGTTCAGAGGAAGGTATCCAAAGTCAGAACCAGCATAGAGGACATTCAAGCAAATCAGTGGGCATTCAAACGTTTTCTGAGGCAGAAGTCAAATAAAGCATAACGTTGCACCTGTGTATTGCTTCAGTGACAAGAAATATGAGTTTTTCTATAAGGCAATTAATCATTAAGAAAGTGATGTAATACAGTTGCTAAATAAAACATCTAAGATTTTTAAATATAGGTTATACATACGCTGCATATCTGCTGCCAGAGATTTTAAATTCCATATGCTTTCTATATAGTAAAAAAGAAAACATTTGCCAGTTTAATAAAAACATTACAAGAATGCTTAAATTACACAATAATCTTCAACCATTTTAAGAAAAATAAATAAAAATCAGAATTTGTACTATTTGGTCATGTGATACAAAATTGTTATATAACTGGAAAAAAGTGCATGAAGTATTTAAGATGTCCAGATATGACAAGGTTTTCATTAGTACAGTGCTGTTTGTATCATTCTCTAAAATGTGTTATTGGAATTATTCACAATGCTAAAAGCATGTTTTCTGCTAGGACTTTCCAAAGTGTAAGATAATAAAAGCTAAAGTATAACTGCCCAACCAACCCTGTGCTTCTCAGTGCCATTATACAAATATCAGTAAAAAAAGAAGACAAACTGACATAGTAATAAATTCTTTCAAAACCTAGATGATTTGAACTACACCATAAAAACTGCAGTTCTGTAGACTCAAAAATCTCTCCATGTTATAAAAATTAGTTTCTACTGAAAAGTGAATTGCAGCTACAAATCAACATCACATGAAAAAGTGTGTGCGTGTGTGCGTTTGTGTGTGTGTGTGTGTGTGTGTGTGTGTGTGTGTGTGTGTGTGTGTGTGTGTGTGTGTGTGTGTGTGTGTGTGTGTGTGTTTGTGTGTGTGTGTGCACGTGAGCACACATGTATATCTCAAGCACTGATTTCCTTACAACAAAACCCTACTTTTCCCTTGAGTACGTGAGGTCTTTTTACACCTGCTTTACATACGTTGCTGGTTCATATGCAGCAGCTGTCTGCCCTTTATAAGCACATACTTGAGATGTTAACTAGTCATTCTGGTTTTGGGCCAAGTGAAACAGGACCAAACTCACTCTGTTAGTTATTTCCAGTTAGGTATTCCGTAATGTTAATGACTGTGCCGTTCTCCCGCTGATATGAATGGTGAAGAGCATCAAAATGGGCTTATTTTACACTCACTAAATTTCAGAGAACATAACAATGATTGAAAATGTGTTTTAATAGTGTATTTTTCTGGAATATTTCACTAAAATATAAACTTTGTTTTTGTGTATGCCCTTTTCATATCTCATGGAATTTTGTATAAGTTATGTGATTCATAATCATTATGTTTTACCCTTTTCCCATACAATTTGAATCTTTAGCTGGTCATAGAAATAATCATAAATATTCCATTTGATCAGCGATTTCTAAGGCCTTTGAGAAGAGGCAGACACAGATTATCTTGCATGTGATTTCTTTTGCTCATATTGAAAAGATGTAGAGATTTTTTTTTATTTCCTAGCCATAGTCTGTTTTCAGGTATAGCATTTGCTTTTATAAGCTACAAGCTGTCAACAAAGCATCGCACAATATTAAGCATGTCAAAACCACAATCGTGTGTAGCAAACTGCTGTAGCTTTTCAAGGCAGAAAAACAAAACTGAAATGCTTCTCATCTCAGGTTTGGGCTTATTAGTAGTACAAGCATACAGACATTGGTTCTTGCATGCAGTCTTGCATGTTTAAGCTGTCTTTAAAGACCCTATGGCTCAACATGAAAAAAGAAAAGATTTTGATAAACCCAGAGATTAAATGTTTTGTACAGCTGAAGCATCATGTGGATAGAGCTGCTTCAGGGAATATTTTTTTTCTTTCCAACAGCTACATCTTGATTCGTTTTACTATAGCATTAACTCTGATGAGGAAAATAAAATATCTAAAAGAAAATATTAAGAAAACAAATCTTTAAATATAACTAAAGATGCTAAAAGTATGTTAGCACAAAACTATTCAGCCAAAGGGAAAGAAAATGTCAATATCTTACATGAAACCGAATATTCTTAGAACATGAACATAAGGGGCTCCTCAATTTTTCATCTCAACATCAATGTTTAAATCTTGGATTCCTTTTTCCTCCAACATCTATTTTCAATTCACATCCTTTGTATCTGAGGATGCAGTCTAGAGAATAGTAGAAACTAATTGCAGAATCCTACTTGGTCCCTCCGAGGCCTATTCCTTTTCTCTTCAAAGACTTATGAATTGATTGCCAAGGCATGTTGTAAATCAAAAGAAAGTCGCTACTTGTTATCTGCTTAGAGCTTCTTGGACTCCTTACTGGGAAGCTATTCTTCTACTGTTTGATGTTTTAAGCAAGCCTCTGGCAAGATTTCCAAGTGTTCTCCCTGTCAAGGTAACAGTGGCTACTTAAAACAGGTTACTTACTTGTTTCAATATTTTTATTATTAGTGTTCTGCTTCCTTGACCATAGTGAGAATTAATTTTTCTAGAAGTGGGAAAGGAAATGACTATATGCAGGCATTTCTCTATTTAAGCTAGATCATTGCTCATTCAAAGACGTTGCTGAACCATGCCACTTTGATGCTTTGGTGTTTTGTTCAAGACAAGCAGCACATAGAGTTCTGTTAACAAAATTCTAGATGGAGTTGGTTATAGATCACCATCTATTTGTTAACATATTTTGAAAATTTCTTTAACTGCACTTCGAGTCTGTCCATAGGCACATACTCAGGTAGTATTTTAGCTAGGTCTAACAGGTGATACAAGGAGAATGCCCTATAATATGAAGCACAATAAGGTAAATTCCAGGCTCCACTGGTGAGAATCATACCTTCAGTATTTGTATTCATGAGAGATCTTAGTCAAGTATTTCTTGTTTCTTAAAGAGATGAAGCTGTGTGTGAGCGCCTGCATAAAATTGCTACACTCCTGGATGCAGAGTACTAGTACAGTAAAATGCTACACTCTTTGATACAGAGTACTATTACCATAAAATGCTACACTCCTGGATACAGAGTACTATTACCATAAAATGCTACACTCCTGGATACAGAGTACTATCATAAAATGCTAAACCCCTGGATACAGAGTACTGTTACCTTAAAATGCTACACTCCTGGATGCAGAGCACTATTACTATAAAATGCTACATGCCTGGATGCAGAGAACTATTACCATAAAATGCCACACTCCTGGATACAGAATACTGTTACTGTAAAATGCTACATTCCTGGATACAGAGTACTATTACCATAAAATGGTACACTCTTAGATGCAGAGTACTATTACCATAAAATGCTACACCCCTGGATGGAGAGTACTATTACCATAAAATGCTACACGCCTGGATGCAGAGTACTATTACCATAAAATGCTACACACCTGGATGCAGAGTACTATTCCTGTATAATATCTCTAAGAAAGCAGATCCACTATTTGTGTCAGTTCTTTTGTGATCGATGGGAGCCCAGATATAATTTTCAGACCAGTATCAAACGGAAACATAAATGGGCTACTAAATACATCATACTAGAAATTACAAATTCCTCAGTAACTTATTGACTAGCATTGAGCACTGTGATAAATAAATGTGCCAAATAGGACAACAAACAAGCCTCCATACTTTTAAAGTCATATGTATAATTTTAGAAATTTGTTAGAAATGGTCTAGTGTTCCAAATGAACTCTTCATTTTGACATTTCAGCTGCATTTATCTATGCTAAGATACTATTAATCACAGTGCTATACTTTTATCTGGATGGACCCTGATATTCTAATATTTTGGATTGCGAACAATCAAATGAAAGTGTGTGGTAAGAGTCTGGCACAGAAACCACACTTAAAGGTGAAGAGGAGAAACTAGTGCTGAGTTTTGTCATGTAACCGAGCAGAGCTGCATAAGCATTAGCAGTGAATAACATATTTACATTCTGATGTTTAGTCTTAGTATTACAGTTTTTGACACATAGCACATCTGACTACATGTTGGCATACTATTAGTTTGTGCCTTCCATGTTTTACATTATGGCACTAATGTTCAAAATGCATAGAATCCAGAAAAAAAGTAGAATGTTCTTAATATACAGAGTAGTGCATAAACACACAATAGTTCCTGTAAAGTTAATAAAGTCAAAGCTTAATAGTGCAATTGTGTAGCCACATAGAAATATCTGTAAGAATATTAAAATATCAGTAAGCAATGGGCACAACTCATCAGATAATTTTGCAATATTACATTATTTTTTCAATGTCATGTCTGTTTACAGTATACAAGCCTGTGTCTGTTTCTAATAAATGTTCAACACTGTATATACCTACGTATGCTATGTACATGCTCTGTTCCTAAATTATGTTTATGTAAGCTATTGAATTTATTTTGTCATGAATGCACACTTACCTATATTTTGTAATCCTTGTGATATCAGGTAACTCTGTTTTATGTACATGACAAACCTGTTATTAAATATGTTACTTTTCTGCTCAGGCCTCCACTGAAAAAGGGTGTTATCCCAGTCTGACTGCCAATAAACATAGGTAAATAAATAAAGAGATAGATTGTAGCTAATCATCTTTCATTTTATTACAGGCTTAATAACTCATGTCTCTACCTTGCATAGACTAATAATACTACAGTTCACAAACCTCACAAACAAACATACATTCCTTAAAGGAAACAGATGGGACTATATTACCTTATCGAAAAGTATAATATCGACCAGCTTTTCATCGACCCGGAAAAGTCGAAAGCTGAAAATAGTGAAAACACAAATGAGTAAATTCTTTCCCTGGGATTTATGAATATCTATCCAATATCTAGTTCCCTTCTGAAGGATGATAGTGAATCACCCAGCTTTATTTGGAGAGGAAGTTTGCTACAGAGAAAAGGTACTGTATGACAAATATATCATTTCACCTTTTTAGTAGATTTAAGACTCTGGTCGTACTATTTGTAGGATTGTTGGATTTATGAAAGTATAAGAGGTATTGTACTACTGGATCCTTTATAGCCTTATAAATGAGGCATCTACTTCAACATCCCCAAAAACTAAAAAAAAAAAAAATAAATTATAAGTATATCATAGCCTTACCAATATGTGCAGGTAAGTACACTGTGCTGGATTGCAGGACTGGATACTGACTAAACCCAATTCCTACACACCTTCCACAAGTCTGATATAAGGTACTGTCCTTTCTCATTCACATGCATAATATGCTCATAGAAATATAGCTACCAAAAATGTATTTAGAAATGTTATTGTTGGAGATTATTCTAATGTTATGGATGTTTGTGAACTCATCACTGGCCTCAGCTATTTTGCGTGGTCCCCAGCCAGCTGCTTAAGTACCATAAATGAATCCCTATCTTACCTTACCTCCACATTTCACTTTTTTCTTAATAATCGCTCTCCACTAAAAAAGTCAAAATGAAGGTTTTATCTGGGAGTGGCTTATGCTTTAGGCAGTAGTGAAGGAGAAAGAGAACTGGCATCTGTAAATGTATTTTTGGCTAATATATTAATCTCAAGAGTCTATATCATCCCCCACCTAAGTTCTATAACAAATGATGCACTAACAGTGCTAACATGGCATGCTAAAATCACAGACTAGTTATAGTTTAGGAGGCTGGCATAATGGTTAAGGTGTTTACTTTACAGACACAAGGTGGAGTGCTTGATTCTCACATGGGATAATTGGCTAGGCTTAAAATGACACAGAAGGCTAGTTAGCCTAGTAGTAATTTATTAATTTATGAAGTTAGGGACTATAATTTAGACTGGAAAGGGCATCTAAGGTGTCTTTTAATCTGGCCTAAATTATTCAAAATGGAACCAAAACACAAAAAAACAGTATTACAAGTATTATTTCCAGTGTCTTGATAACTAACATCCCTGAATGCATGTAAATCCCAAGTGTTCTTCCTAACTCAATAAGAGATCATAACCCCCCTGTCTGTTTTGGTCACTCAAAAAACTTAAACTGCTATCCACAGTACACTTAATGCTGAGAAATATAACATGGTCTTCTGAAGAAATATTGAACTTAAAACTGACTCAAATGGATTGGTCACCAATTTACAATTCTACTAATCCCATCTCTGCTCTCAACTAACAAATTGATAGACAGGAAACATGTTTTCATTTGCAAAAGACAAAGAGTAAAAATTATTTCATGTCATACCTCTCAACCTGGAGACATCAAAAATCTGGACAAAGGCCAATGAAAAGTAGGTACAATTAGCCAAAAATCTGAACACTAATTAACATAAAATTTACATGCATAATAATATGACTTTGCCCACTCCAATGGAATTGTGGGGTACATTCAAACAGAAGTTGAAATACAGACAAAAATAACACAAACTATAACCAGAACAATAGTGTTTTATTTACATTAACATTTGGGTATAAAGCTTTGCATTTATATAAAACTAAAACATCCTGTTCCATATCAGTAGTCTGTAACTGCATTTTAAGGACAAGTATGAACAGATGGAAGGACAAAGGTAACCTCTGTTATTTCCCTTTAAAAATTTCACAGGAAACTGGGAGCACCACATTGCATCTAAGCCTTATTGATGGATTCATACTGGCAGATTGAACACACATCACTTTAGATCTAAAGGAAGTTAATGACACATGGGGTAGCTAGCCCCTGAATCTCACTTGTGTTGGACCTCTTGCATATCTGCAAAACAAGTAGCATCAGAACTACCTGATCAAGTGACTTAAAACTTGCTTGCAACATAAATAGGACATGTTGGAGGAACAGGTATGTGTCTCGGAGAATAACCCTTCTCCGGAACAGGCTTCCCATCCATGTGAAGCAGAGTTCTTCCCTGACTCTATTCAAGTGTAGCCTGGACCAGTGGATGGGAAATCAGAAATTCACCCTAGTCTCTCACCAATGTCTCTAATGGACAGACACAGCCTGTAAGTGGTTGACCACCCATGCCCTAGCTTACACATACCCCTTAAAATAACCTCTAGGGCACCAAAACTTGTTGGATACATTTGGAATGCATGGTTAGGCTTAAAAAGCCTTTGTGGTCATTAACCTAGTATAAAGCTATGAACCCAAGAAAAGAGCTAAAGTGGACATGAGCTATTATGGAATCAGACCTGTCATCACAAAGGATGCAAACAAAAGAAAGTGATAAAATAAACCTCTATGGCTGTCAGACTAGTTAACAACAGGGTTAAAGTGGAGAGGTAAATATGTGTGGTAGACCAAAAACATTAACAGATAAAGCAGAATGAAGATGGAAAGACAGTGGTAATAACAAAAGCAGAAACTAAGAAAAGTGCTGTTAGGAACAGTAAAAAAAGCCTTTTGTATACACATTTAAAATAAAAGAAAGTATAAATGACATCAACATAAAGCATAAAGGCTGCATTCAGAAATGAAATGACAGTGAGACGCTAATAATGAGCAGCTATTTGTGTCAAGCAGTCAGCACCAAAAAATTCTGTGTCAAATGACTTTTAAATGATTTCTTCAAATTAAGAGCAGGTATCATATGGTGAACTGGCGAGATAAGAATAAAAGAAGAACAGTAACTGTAGAACAGCTAATACCTCTGGCCAGCTGTCACTGCATTGAAACAGTGTCTCAATAACTATACAAATAATGTTTATGAGTAGCAGGAAAGCCTCACATTCTGGCATCTTTCTACTTAGACTCATATGACTGAGTTGTGCCAACATGATGTTCCCTGTATTTCTATTTCCTATGCTGGAATATCTAGTAAAAAGTTTCTGCCTAAAAAAGGCACTATGTGGCAGCAAAGGCTTTCGGCTAGTATGCAGGAGCCCTGGTACTAGACCTGTAAGCCACACCTAAAGAAACAGGGAGCATTATCTAATATCTCATCCCATGCTGACACGTAAGGATCTCCTGAGAATGACATCAACTCTTAAAGGCATTAACCATTATGTAGAAACCCTGATATGAGACATATAGGCCACGTGAAACAAAAGGGCTTACCTACTATCTCATCCAAGACCAACACATACAGGATCTCCCTAGAATGACAGCAACTGCTAAATCCAGTTCCTCACCTTGGTTTCTAGGCACCATTTTGATGAAGGCAAGATGCCATAATCAGTCATGCTGTTGGTAAGCATTCCTCTTAAATGACCAAAGATTTGTAGAATATCCCTGATACTTATCATATTTTTACCCTGTCCCTTGTAAGATATGCTATGGATGAAGTTATGCAGCACATCCTAATAGAAAGTCTGGCCACAACAATACTTCAGCCAGACTTCTTTCTCTTGGTATATGCTTGATTTACAACAGGTGAGCTGATTGGGCTGTACAATCAGTGTAACAAACCAACACATACCAGGCAAATTACAGAAGGTGGAAATCCAAAAGTCTAAAACTAAGAATAAAAGCCAAGTCCTCCTTTTAAAAGCTGAAAAGCCAACTCCAGAAAAGAAGCTGCTTCACACACTGATTCAGGAACCCCACGAGCAATATGTTGATTTTTGAATAGCAAAGACCCTTTGTTGTATAATTTCTATTCTGATACATTAGTTTTTTTCTATGTGTATACAGAAATCATAACATTTACCCTTAATGTACATACTGTAGGCTAATTCCAAATCATATTCTCCAAGCTAGAGGACACAAAGTGACTATCTACATATTAACAAAACTGACAAACTCTTAGGTTTACATATGAAAAAAATGGTTTCTGTGCAACCAAATACTCAAACTCAATCCACTTCTGTAGAACCAAAGATATAAAACTGTTCAATTAGTGTACCTCGTAGCCCACAGAAATCTGTTCTACCTTCAGAAGCTTTAGATTGAACCTTAGGATAGTAAATATGTTTATTTATATATGCACACATTTTAACCTGGAAGGTACTCTGATCTGAAGACTCTTTCCATGCAGTACTCAGGCCAGTAAGACAAAGAACATAAACAGTATTACAACATGAAATCAAACATTTTACTACTTGTTTTGAGTAGCTCCAATTTGTGATACTTACAATGTAGTAAAGTGTAGCTACATCCTCAAAACTCTGTGTACAATATATCTATGAACCATAGACTCAGTAAAGGGAAACTGTAGATATAAGAATGAATTCCTATATGGTAAGAATCATGGTTAAGAAATTCAAGACGATAGAGAAAAGAGGAAAAACAGGAATGAAAAGGAGTGTTTTAAAATGCAAGTGTGATGTACAGGAATAAAATGCACAGTAATAAATGTAGCACTATAACCAAGAAGGTAATACAGTTTTGTTAGTTAACAAAATGTTGGAAGAAATAAGAAAAACTTGGGGAAAGGTAAGCCAGTGGCTTGGTAGAAATGATGAATCACAAAGTGTAGCAGAAGACCATATACTGAGGTGATAAAATTCCAACAAAAAGGAAAAAGCACTAAGTAACAAGTCAGTGAATAGGTGGGCTGTTAGCCATGACTATCAAATAAATGGCATTGATAGTTCTCTTTGGTGTGAGTATTCAGAAACTTCCTGCAATCATTGAAAGTGAACTGATGTTTTGAGGCAATTTCCAGCATTCATGTGGAAGTTATGAAAATGATCTTTCAGCTCCTGCAGGAAGGTAAAATGGTCTAACCAGGAGGTTTAGTATCCATGTTCCACAGAGTGTAGGCTGATCTTCTACAGTGTAGAAACTGATTAAGTGGAGCTGTGAATATTAAATAAGAAGGAGGCACTACCTTCTACATGGAGTCAGTTACATTTGGTAATAGTGTGACTGTGGTGTTCCTGTCATGAGCTAAGATGAAGGAGTTGCAATATTCTATTTTTGTCTTTTGGGGGATATGTATGATTTCAGGGGGTGTAAGCAAGTGCTGGTATACTCACAAATGTTGATTTTTTTTTTTTACTTTTATTGTTACAATGTTTAACTAAACTCCCTTCAGAATGATTCTGCAAAAGATTATTACAATCACAAAAGTGGTATTGCAATTCGAAGTGCACATTATTAAAACTTGTAAAACAGGTTAAAATGTGTTTATTTGCATTTAATTGGGGTAAAAGCTCCACAGTTAATGCATAAGTACAAGATTACAGTCAAACACATTCACTGTAGGTTTCTATATAACAGCACAATATTCATCATGGCTCATTATGTCAGCATATCCAATAACATGGGCTTATTCATTTATTGATCATGGCTCATTATGTCAGTATATCCAATAACATGGGCTTATTCCTTTATTGATCATGGCTCATTATGTCAACATATCCAATAACATGGGCTTATTTCTTTATTGATCATGGCTCATTATGTCAGTATATCCAATAACATGGACTTATTCCTTTATTGATCATGGCTCATTATGTCAGTATATCCAATAACATGGGCGTATTCCGTTATTGATCATGGCTCGTTATGTCAGTATATCCAATAACATGGGCTTATTCCTTTATTGATCATGGCTCGTTATGTCAGTATATCCAATAACATGGGCTTATTCCTTTATTGATCATGGCTCATTATGTCAGTATATCCAATAACATGGGGTTATTCCTTTATTGATCATGGCTCGTTATGTCATTATATCCACTAACATGGGCTTATTCCTTTATTGATCATGGCTCATTATGTCAGTGTATCCAATAACATGTGGTTATTCCTTTATTGATCATGGTTCATTATGTCAGTATATCCAATAACAATAACATGGGGTTATTCGTTTATTGATCATGGCTCATTATGTCAGTATACCCAATAACATGGGGTTATTCCTTTGTGCATTGGGATGTTACATGACTATTTCCATAGCTGAGGGCAACCTGTCCAGTTATTCATCTGCTATGATCTGCTATCTATCTTGTTGCTTGGTGTGATACACTAATGACAGAGGGTCTGTATACTGAAAGGCATAATAATGTGGCAAGACTGTTGCATTGGGGATTGTGCAATATTGAAGCAGCTGAGAAGCATTGGAAACATGAGACACAAAGCATTATTGAAAATGATGAAGTTTGTATCACATGGGATTACCCATTACTAACAGTTCAAAAAACAGATGTGAGAGAACCAGATATAGTAGTCCATGAAAAGTAGACAAAAATAGCATTGATCATTGAAATTGCTACACCCAGTGATTACACTGTCTTACATACAGAGAGACACAAAGTCATAAAATACCAGGATTTGCAGGAAGAAACAAGGGCAATATGGAAAAAGGATACCCAGAAACTTCCAAAAGTAACAGGAGCAATGAGTCTCGTAAAAATGAATTTCCAGTCTTATTTAGATATGCTGCCGATACATGTTACTCCATAGGAATTGCAGAAGCAGTAAATTCTGGGCACATTGCGGGTGCTGTGAATAGGACTTCTGGCCAGCATCAAAGATTGAAACAGTACTGTCATGAATTTCAGTCATACTTTGACTTAAGAATGGGGTCCATTCACATCAAGGTATTAGAATCCCAAAAGACTTGGAGAAATGAAACCAAATGAATCAGCTCCTTGGGTTCATGCCCCTCTGCATATACAAGTTAGACTGGCTACAGAATAATTTCCAAGGTTTTTCACACAGTGCAGCAATGGTGTATGCTGGGTAAATCCTGAACAACATCAGAGAAGATAGATACATGGAGGGCTGGAAGGGATATGGTGGCCAAAGTGAAATATTTCTACAAGAAACATTAAGTACAGAGTTTCCTTTTGATTACTAAAATTAATTTGATTTTATAGTTGAAGTGTAAATAGAAAAATCTCAATCAGACAGGCTTTGTATTTATTTATGGGAATTCTTAATTATGTTTTGGCGATGTGGTGTGGCAACTTACAATAGAAAATGGTAGAGGTAATCTTCAAAGGGAATGGAAGCGGTATGGAGGAGTGAGCTGCAAAGTGGCAGAGAAGGGTATATTGTTTACCTTGATTGTAATAATCCCACAGTGTTAAATACCACAGAAGTAGTGACAAACCTTCAAACACGGTTTCCTTGGTGGCATGTTTTTATAGGGAGAAAGCTGACCTATTCCTGCATTGTAAATATAAATTGTATATTAATGTCTTAGAATTACTGTACAGTGAACAAATGGGGTCTATATTACAGGATCGAATGCTTAGATGATCAAACACCTAAACATCAAACTTGTAATATCGAAAGCAAAAAACAGCAAATGGCTGATTTAATGCAGGGAAAGATTTCCCTTGGCCGTTCACCAGATTTTACCATTTTTCTACTGTAGAGTGATCTCGGAGTTGGTATATTTAGTTAGGGGGGTGTAGGGGTCGAAGCCCCCCACTTAGTTTGGGTGTAAAGTTTTTTTTTCCCGTGGCCGACCGGCGTGTTTTCCTGCGCCATTCGATGTTTTTGGGTTCGATATTACAAGTTCGATGTTTAGGTGTTCAATCACCTAAGCATTCAATCTTGTAATATAGATGCAACAAATGCTGTCTCTTACAATATATATATTGTACTGTTGTGAAGCTTTTCTCCCCAGGCCTCTGCTGAAAATGGGCTCTTAGCCCAGTGGGACTTTCCCGGTTAACAAATGTAATAAATAAAAAATAAATAAATATTCTATGTCCAAGATCATATGGCCTTTAGATAAAGGATAAGCATCATCAACATGCCACTTTCAAGGTTTTGTTTTTGCAGTTTTTATTTGGGTGAGAATTATCATATGAGAGCTTATATTACAAGCAGTGAATTTCCAGCAGAAGAAAGATTACCATTTTTATAGTTCCCTGCTTAGAGGGAAATCTTTTCAGTTCAATGTGGTAAGTAAATAATTGAATGGGCAATTTTAGACAAAGCTTTTACTGGATGTAGTACAGTGAGATACCACATACACGTGTCTGATAACTTTTATGATATTTCATACATTCAATTAATTCAATGAGTAAGGCATTTGCTACTAATACATTAGAAACTAACCAAAATATGTACATAAATAATTCCACACAGCTTGAGCTGTGTTTCAGCATAACTGTGCAAAACTCCACACTTTACTGAGGTACATACACAGAGTGAAAAACAGTTAGTGAAGCTGAAAAGAAATGGAACTTGTAAGTCAATCAGTGAAGTGTTAAGTGACCAGATGTGACAGCTTTAATTCAGCAATCTTTTAGTTACTTTTCTTCAGCCCTTTCAGTCAGCTTATGTTAACTCAAAGTGTTTAATACAACTTCTGCCATGGACTGTGGCTTCTATTTTGTGAATTAAATGCTAGCATTAAAATATTTTGAATTTATTTTACTTTCAATAATATTTCTGCAATGTCCCTCAATGTTATTTAATCTGAGCTAGTATTTATTCAGTGTTGAAATGATTGGCCATTTTGGTAGCATATTTGAAAATTACAAATGATTATTTATAGTTACATATGCTGTTGGATCCATGCAGATAAAGTCTACCGAACTGCATGAACTGAGGATAATTCTGAGTTAATTTCTTAGTGATTCATGTGCATTTTGAATATGAAGAAATCCACTGTACAAAATATGACAATAAGCAGCAGAACCTCATAAACCCATATCATTTGAGTGGACAAATATAGGCATATTTAAACATCTACACACACAGAAGCATGCAGATGTCTAAAAACAAGTATTTCTCTCCCTCTCAAACTACAGGGCTCACCAACCAGAAATTACAGTACCAACATTATTGATAAAACCCTGCTCTGGTACTAGAGGTCACACAGCAAGTGCTTCTTCATGCAAATGGAAATTAAGATAGCAAAGCCTAAGAGTTGCATGCAAATAGCGTTTTACTCCATTTCTGTGTATGGATAGTTTTTAATGAGCATACTAGACATTATTCAAGGAGAGTTGTATGGTGTTTGTATTGTCTAGGCAAAAGACAGCCAAGGCAGTGGACAAGTCTGCTATACTTCCCAGAAGAGAGGTCACTTTGGTGGCATAAAGGGATGATTTAATTATTATTATTATTATTATTATTATTATTATTATTATTATTAATTATTATTTTTGTCCTGATTATGGCGCAGGTGATCCAGGTTCATTTAGGGGCTCAGATGACTAATGGAACAGCAAGGAGGGATGGTCATTACCATCGCAGTGGGAGGGTAGTGATTAAAGCATTGCTGCAATGATCCTTGGTGGAGATTGGGGATGATGTATGGTAGGCAGCTTGGTCCAAAGAGGAGATGGCTGGACATGTCTGACCTGCTGCAGAGATGGCATGGCATACTGCAATGTCGTCACTGCAAACCCACCCCTTGGATGCAACCACAGGCATCATAAGGGAGGGGGAAGTGAGTAGGGCATAATCAAATTCCCCCAATAAAATGCAGATGGCCGAGACTGCCAGGATGCCCTTAGCTTCAATGACTAGCCCCAGCAGATGAACAGAGTAAGTCCTTGGGGGTTTCAAGTAGCTAGGGTGGGAGGTTGGCATAATGGTTAAAGTGTTTGCCTTACAGCCACAAGGTATGGGGTTTGATTCTCACAGGGGGTAACTGGATAGGCTTAAAATGGCCCATAAGGGCAATTAGCCTAGTACTAATCTATGAACCTATGAATCTATGAACCTATGATAGACCTGGCATGAGCACAGGGCACTGTGTAGCAGTGCCATAAGGATGATGTAGGGGGCTGAAATAAATTCCCATAAGGGAGCACCATTTGTTGTCTTTCTAGTGATGGGTGAGAGGCTGGTTCATAGGTGTGTACTAGGCTAATGGCCCTGGGGCCTTTACAAGCCTAGCCATAGGATTACCCTGACATAGTGCCACCTGACCTTAGTTCCCAGTGCTTCTGTCGAGTAGAGCCACTGGTGCTATCCTCGGGATGAATATTCTGTTTCCCATCCACTCATTAAGATTTCTCTTGAAGAGGGTCAGCGAGGTGCTCTGCTTGACATGTATGGGAAGTCTGTTCCATAGCATGGGCAGTCTCTGGGTTATGAACCTGTCCCTCCAGCATGTTCTGTTAATTGTGGTAATGAGGTTGAGGTCTCTGGAGTGTGTGGTGTGGAGGAATTGGGATTTCTTTAGATGTAGCATTTCTAACAGAGCTGGGTCAGACATGGCTTTGTCAGTCAATCAGAGATCGCCTGTAAGTAGGCGATATGAGACAGAGTATAGTTGGAGTTTTTTGAGTCTGTCCATATAGGACAAATGTTTAAGGCCTAGAATCCTCTTTGTGAGGTACTTTTGCAGCCTCTCCAGTTGTTGCAGGTGTCTAGTGAGGTACATGCCAAATGGGGCATTGTACTCGATGATTGGCCTAGAGGGAGACAATGACGTCTTTCTTCCTGGATGCAAAACCCTTAGTAATGAGATTTGCCACATAGAAGGACTTTCTGACCACAGTGGCAATGCGGTGATCAAAAGAAAGGTTGCTGTCAACCTGTATTCCCAGATCTCTTATAACGTCTTCTGTGTTCAGTGGACTACCATCAATGTGGTAATTCATGGGAACTGGGTTTTTCCCAAAGGGGATGGTGACACATTTTTTGGCATTGAGCTCAAGGCCATGGTTCTGACACCAGTCTTTACTCACAGTGAGGCCATTCTGTAGGATGTCAGCATCACTTGGGGAGTTAATAATAGCTCCCAACTTTCAGTCGTCTGTGAACTTTGTCAGCCAGAGTCCCTTTGTGTTGGTCTGGACTTCAGAGAAGTAGATACCAAACAGGAGAGGACCCAGGACTGAACCCTGTGGGACTCCACTCGTGACTAATCGGTAGTCTGACTTGGAGTCAGCTATTTTCACACTGTGGGCTCTATCTGTGAGCCAGTTTGCAACCTACCTAGTGATATAGGGGTTGATGCCAAGCTTAGTGAGTTTTTCCATGATTCCTAAGTGGGGAATGGTATCAAAAGCCTTGGCCAGATCAAGGTAGGCTGTATGAACCACCTTGCCTTCATTTACAGCTCTGGTGACTAACTCAAAGAAGTCGACCAAGTTGAGCAGGCATGATCTACCCTTCACAAAACCAAACTGTGTGGGATCCAGAGGTTGAAGATTCCCTATATCCTTGTTTATTAGGTCCATGATGATGCATTCCATAGCTTTGCATATCAGACTAGTCAGGCTAATGGGGTGATAGTTCCCAGGGTCAGTAGTCACTCCTCCTTTGTGGAGAGGGTTAACTGTAGCAGTGTGCCATTCGGTAGGGACAAAGACTGAGGTGAGGCTGTGATTGAACAAAGCACACAGGTGAGGTGCCAGTTCACTCTGTGGTTCATGCAGAACACAACCAGGGATATTGTCAGGTCCCATAGAAGCTGTATTCTTGGCCTTGGACAGTGCTGTTTTAACCTGTGCAGCAGTAATACTGGGTGCTTGGCAATCTACTGGTATTGTGATTGGTCCTTTGGGGGGGGTAAAGTTGGCACTGAATCTGTTGGCCAGTATACTGACAATATCTGTTGGCTCGGTATAGGAGGTACCATTGTGCAGTAGCTCAGAGCAAATCTGGGTATTGCTGTGGAGATTCTTTACATAACTATAGAAGGCCTTGTGGTTGTCTTTACTATCTGCTGCAATTCTATTTTTATACCTAGATTTAGAGAATTTGATGAGGGATCTCAACTTTTTGTTGAGGCAGATAAGGGAGTTTTTCCAGTCTTGGGACTTCACCTTATTCCGCATCAGTTTCCTCCTTCTGTTGTATAGTTTGTATATGGCAGGGGACCACCAGATTGACTTCCTTTTTTTGGAGGAGAATGTCTTGGTTCTATTGGGTAAGGCGAGATCCATGCATTTTTGTGTATGTACAGTGCATTGGTGTATGATTCTGCAGTCACACAACTATTCTCCATTTCCATGGGTGCCGAGAACTTAGCCACCTCTGTTTTTAGGATCCCAAAGTTAGCTTTGGAGAGGTTTTTCATGGTGGTTACTTTTGCTGGGGGGGGGGGGGATTTTTAAGGTGATTAGTTTGTGGTCGGATCTAACCAGGGAGAAGCTGACTACTGGTGTAGAGCAACAGTCATCCATGTTAGTAATGACCAGGTCAAGGATGTTGCTACCTCTAGTGGGGGTAAGAACGAGCTAGTCCAGGGCATTGGAATTAATGAACTCCAGGAAACATTGGGCAAGTGTATTGGTACATGAGCAGTTTACTCAGTTAATGGAGGGTTAGATGAAGTTGCCTAGCAAGAGAGTGTTAGGTTGAATGCTAATATTCTCCAGGGTGCTTAGGAACATGGAGTGCAAGTCATGGGACATGGTTGGGGACCTATACCAGGCTACAACCTGAATCACTGTCTTAGCCAATGTTAGCTGCACCTGAAGTATCTCTGATGTGTTTTGTTAGGCTACCAGTCTGGAGGTGTGTGCATCCTTTATGAATATGGAGACATCACCACCTTTGGAGCTTTGGTCTAAGTTCTGGGTCCAAAAGGTCTGGAATGAGTTATAGCCTGGTAGTGCAGGGGTGCTTTCTGCTGCCTTGAACCAGGTCTCTGTTACAGCACAAATGTCGATGTTCTCCATTTTAAAAAGTGCCTCGAGTGAGTGCATTTTGAGATTTAGACTTCTAGCATTGAGCAACATGACCTTTGGATTGCATTTGTTTATAGCTGTTACAGTGGTAATTTGGTCTTTGGAACACCACATAAAAAGGCACTATAGGGGTGGCAAGAGCCTTGGTCAGTGTCCAGAATCTCAGGGGTGAGAAATGCAGGCCATCTCTGGCAAAGCATCGAGATCTGTCAATCATGTCATCCCAGGCAGACAGATACTGGATCCCCTTAGAATGACACCAGAAACTTAGCCAATTGTTGAAGGTAATCATTTTCTGCTTGCACTGTGGTATAATTCTGATATGCCATGGTGGTGCAGCAGTAGCATTGTTGCCTCACAGCAAGAGGTTCTCCCGTTCGATTCTCGGCTGGAGTGCATGGAGTGCCTTCTGTGTGGAGTCTGCATGTCCACCCCACGGTTGAGTGGGCATTCGAAAGACATGCATAAATGGGCGTGCCTTCATTGAAGGTTGAACGTCGAGCTGGCACCTTGGCTTTTGTCAAAATCTACTGCCAATCATTAGAGGACTGGAGTTCCACTGTGGCGACCCCTAACTGGGAAAAGCCGAAAGACAACAATAACAACAACTGTGGTATCATTCTGGGTGATGGTAGGATGCTGCTCAGGGTTAAAGTCATACCCACCTGGGATACATAATCCAAGAACTCCTCCATGTCTCTTTTCATGTAGTCCAGTGAGGTACGCCTCAGGTCATTCACACCCACACCTACACCTACAATGACAGAGTCATATTTGTACCTGTTGTTGAGTGACCTGAGTACATGTGTTATGTGTTGGATCATGGCACCTGACAGACAGCTGACTGTTACTTTCTCCTTATTCAACCTAGTGACTGGGACATCAGTGTGCCTCACTATCGAGTCACCTATGACTAGTGTGTTGGGCATGCTGTTTTGCCTTAGGGGCTTTGGTTGAGTGGCACACTGTTTAGGAGATTTATGTGTCTCGTGATTAGTGTTGTGTTGTGGTGATCGAGTGCATTTCTGCCTTGGAGGGCTCTGCTGCTTGGGTAGATTTTTATTGAGAGCCTCCGCGAAGGTGGGTGTGTGGTTTGTGTTTTTATGTGAAGGCAATGCTGGTGTGTGTTCTAGAGGGCTATGTGTTCCATGTCTTGTGGTGCAAGTGTTGACCTTCTCCTCTTGACCAACTATTCCAGTCTTGACTGGAGAGTGCGTGGCTTCCAATTTGGATATATAAGTGCATCTCTCGCAAGTCTGACCGTTGGAAGGTAAGAGGAGAGGGTTGTCAGTGTACATGAGGCAGTTGCTACATTGCCTCAGAATGCCCAAGTTCACCAGGTTAATAGGAGAAAGCACAGGGAACTGACCTTTAGACATGCCTGGCAGGGTGGGCATTGATAATAAGTACTAGATCTGTTTCCTTGTAGAACGTTTAGTGCTGGTAGCACTTGTGTGCTACAATAATTGCTACAAGACATCTGGTAAAGTGCTAGACTAATAAGCTAGCGTAAGTGCAGGAGAGGAGAGAACTAGTACATCTAAGGGGAAAATTGTAGAGCAGGCTCTGGCACCACTCAAAAGCTTGCAAACAGTCCTGGATACAGCAAGTCTTTATCTGGACTAGGCTAGTTACAGGAAAGGTGGGAAACAAGAGCAAACATGGGCTTTTAAACTGGAAAGTTGAGAGATATAGAAAAACTGCCCAAACGGCCAATAAGCTACAATTTCTGGGCCAGGAACCACACCTCTTGTGGTAGATAAGCTACCTAGTGCTTACCACTCCCACTGATAAGCTAGAAGGCTCCAACACAGAAAGACTTAGGGGCTCAGAAGCTTACAGTCTTGGGCTCAGCAAATCTGTATCTGGACTAGACTACTTACAGGAGAGGGGGGAAACAAGTGCAAACACAGGCTTTTAAGCCAGAAAGTTGAAAGAGATAGAAGAAACTGCCCAAAAGGTCAATAAACCACAAATCTGAGCCAGAAACCACTCCTCTTGTGGTAGATAGGCTACCTAGTGCTTACCACTCCCACTGATAAGCTAGAAGGCTTCCCTACAAGACAGAAAGGCTTGGGGGGGGGCTCAGGAGCTTACAAACAGTCCTGGATACAACAAATCTGTATCTGGACTTGACTAGTTACAGGAAAGGGGGGATACAAGTGCAAATGCAGGCTTTTAAATGAGAAAGTTGAGAGAGATGGAAAAACTGCCCAAATGGCCAATAACTACAATTTCTGGGCCCAGAAACCACTCCTTATGTGGTAGATAGGTTATCTAGTGCTTACCACTCCCACTGATAAGCTAGAAGGCTTCCCTCCAACACAGAAAGGCTTGGGGGGCTCAGAAGCTTACAAACAGTCCTGGATACAGCAAATCTGTATCTGGACTAGACTCGTTATAGGAAAGGGGGTGTAACAAACTTAGAATTATTTTTTTTTTTTTTTTTTTTTTTTTTTTTAGTAAAGTGGAAAAGGAGAAAGTTGGAACAGAAGTTAATTCAGGGTTAAGAATCTAAGTGGGTTGGCCTTCACAAATGTTCTCTCTCTGTTAGGTAGAATGAGCTAATGACAGTATACTGGGAGGAGTGTCCCAGATCAAATATACAGTATTGGTGGGCAACTGCAAAGCCACCAAGTATAAGAACAAGACAACAATAGGGAGGGTGGGATGGGAAACAATTACATCTACTAGCTGTGGCCACTAAATGAAAGTTTTAAACAGATAAAGGAGCAAGGAGACTCTAGAGAATGCTTTTAACTGCAAACAAATCAGTTATATGATACCTGACTAGAACACAGAAACCTCAAAAAATCAAAAATGCACAGAAAAGCATGGATGGAGCACTCGCAAACAGAAAATACAACTCTCATTATGAAAAAGCAGTTTACAGTTAAGTAATTCACTAAACATGCAACTACAGTAATGAAACAGTATATAGCAATAAAAAATACAGTTAAAACAGTATAAAACAGTACATAAAGGCAGTGAAACAGTAAATTAAGCTTTATAACAGTGCAAAAAGTAATAGATTAACTGTATAGCACAATTATAAGCATTACAGAAGTGCAATTCAATGAAATAAGTGTAAGAAATAACTTGTCCTGCTCTTGGAATCTTAAGGAATTTCTGTTTAGTCTCAGTAATGAATCCAATCCACAACCTGATAAATACAAGCACAGCCTTTGAGCAGTAAACAAATTTATACAGCATTTTGGATTCTAAATTGCCCATAGAAACAAAGGAAAAGATAAGAGACAAAAGTCATTGTCTGATATATGACATGTTGATACTTTCTCATGGATACAAAAGTCTGAATTAATCTGAGTGTTTATGATGAATCTTTTGGTGACATAGGACACAGCTGGCATAATGGCTAAGGTCTTCACCTCACAGACTCAAGATACAGGGTCATTGTCAATGTGAAGTCTGCATGTTTTCCCAGTGTCTGTATGGGGCATTTCTACCTGAAGAATGAAAGACACTTGATTGAAACCCACCCTCCCCAGTTGAACTTCATAAACATGGCAGAAGTATGCCAGCACATTGCACCCAATGGACTGAATGGAGTAATGGACAGCAGCACAGACACTAGGCTGTGTCTAATGGGGAAAGCTTTGTGTAGACCAGCCACTTCAAGCATCAAGTTAAGTGCACAGTATCCTGTAGACAGTAGAATGTGCAATACAGACAGCACATCTTCTCAGGGCTAGGCACTTGGTAGTGTAAGAATTGGCACTAAGTGATTTGGTCATTTTGATTAATGTCACAAAAAATGGACATACTAACTGCGATCTATGCCAGAGATCTATGCTAATTGTGGGAAGGCTCAGTGTATCCTTACTGGCCAGTGTGTTTCCACCAAAAATTCCAGCAACCCAGGGTCAATAAGCTACTGGCTAGCTAGTGTCAGGTTGTCCAGCCTGTGTTAGCTGTGATATCTCTGTTCAGTGAAAGTTGGACATGAAACCTATCAGTCTGTCAAAAATGAACTAATGATTACTACATTTAATATAGATAGATTCACTGACAAGGTACAGCTTGAATGTAGATGACATGAGGGTACAGAGACTGGACATCTTGGGTATCCAGGAGACAAGGTGGATGGGTAGTGTAGCCAAGTCATTTGACTTGTGATCCAGAGTCTTCTACTCAGGGGGAGGACTGACTGGAAATGGTGTCAGAACTGTGACAAGAGTCTTCTGAAGGCAGTGAAAGATGCCATCAAAATTAGTGACAGACTCATGGCAATTGGACTCCAGAGTAAAGAAAGGAGAGCATTCATAATCTTACTGTGTCTCCCACAGTAGAGTTGTGATGGCAAGCAAAAGAATGCCTTCAGGCATCAGATAAAGGACCTACTAGATAAAGTGGGAGAAAATGAGCTGGTGTTGGTAATGGAAGATCTAAGTGCTCCTACTGGGACAGATATAACAGGCTCTAAGGACTGCATGAGGGCACATAGGTTAAGCAACAGGAATAAAGAATGGCAGGCCATTCTACACTTTTCACAAGTAAATAGCTTGACAGCTGCCAACACATTGTTCACCAAGAAAGTCATTCACAAGGTCACATACAAGAGTGGTCAACATGTACTTCAGGCAGGCTTCCTACTAGTAAGGAAAAGGCACTGTGATAGAGTCATGAGATTACAAAGTCATACCCATTTAAACTGTTGGCTCCCAGCATAAATCACTGTTGGCCACAATTAGCTGCAAGCAGTGGTCAGAGGATGCTGTTTTTGGTAGCTAGCAGGTGTTACTGATTACCAATATATCTGAGACAGTTTTCTACTTGTTGCACATTGTCATCATTGCGTCGATATTAAACAGCTGGCTGTATGAGAAGCTTTTCTGACTTTGGCAGCTACTATATTGGAGATATTTCTATTAACCATTGTCCTAGGTAGGACACTAGCTTTGGGTTGCTGTCTTCTTTTTTGAGACAGTTTTCCTTCAATTCATTGAGAAAATAGGTCAAGGTTTTAGCCAGATGAAACAGACTGAAGCTTAAACACATGAAAGGAGTGGTAAAAACATTTTTTATCTACATGCCCCCTGTACTCACACCCCTCCTTACTTGTATACACTAACTCCATGATCATACTGCATGTAGAAAAAGAAAAGCCCAAAAACTTAGAACAACTTACAACAACTGCCAGCACATAAATAGAAACAATGATGGCAGTTATACACCGTGAGGACCAACACATCGTAGAAATGAAACTAATACATTTGAACGTATCTGTTTTACTTACATTGAACTATGTGACAATTGTTTTAGACCAGGTATGACACTCATTGTCTTCCCATTTTGCTGAAATATGTTGTACTTTGTGAGAATAAATATTTGATATTTCAGAAAAGAAACAAAAATCATATGGTGAACCAATCACTTTTGTATTTTATTCATTTTACATCATATTAAACATGAGATGTCAGATAAACAAATGATAATTCAAGAGCTGGACAGAGATTGCAAAGTCAAACCAAGTGAAACTGTTGGCCTCCCGTATAAATCACTGGTGGCCACAATTAACTACAAGCAGTGGTCAGAGAAGGTTGTAAAGTCAATAGAGACTAGGTTGAAGATCTGGAAGTTAACTGAAGGAAACTGCATGAGCTCAAGGAAATATACAGGGCTCTAGCACCCCAGGAAGAAGAGGAAATAAGTGGCACCAAAGAGTGGTAAAATCTCAAAACAGCATGTGCAAAGACAAATAAATGGATATGTGGCAAAGCCAGGTATGGAAATAAGGTACATAGAGACAGCTGATGGTGGAATGAAGAGCTCTAGGAAGCTATCAAAATGGTGGAAAGCAGGAAGAAGTGAGAGATAGCAAAGATGGTTCAAGTTGAGAAGTAACACTGGTTAACTAAAAAAGATCAAAACGTAACCCAGATACTGAATAAAATATAACTCCAGTAAACGAAGATTCAGTAGCCAGCTCCAACCACCTTTGGCAGTTACTATACCAAAACATGTTTAAAAAATGTTTAAAAGAACAAGAAACCACTGGGGATATGTATAGTGGTTTCTTGTTCTTTTAAACATTTTTTAAATTTTTTTTTCGTTAATAAACATTGGAATAAAGGAGTTTGTTGTGGTTGGAGGTGGCTACTGAATCTTCGTTGGCTAACAAAGATGCTAAGAGTGCGGTTGGAATGGCAAAGGGCAAGACAACAGAGAAACTCTACCAGCTTCTGGAAAGTGATAAAGCAGATGACACAAGGAAGTCCTATTACAACACAAGACAACAGCAGAAAGATAAAGAAAGTAATCCCAGACACCAATTTTAATGGATGCCATCATACTTCTCAACTGTCCAGATTTTTGCCATATATATTTTTGGTATGTTTCCCATAAAAGTTATGGTTTTCTCGGAAATAGTGAAGTCTCTAAATAATGATGTACATTTGAGTTTCTGACTTCATACACTAAAAAAAATGCATGCTAATATGCAACCAGTTATTCTACCAACTTTCCAAGTTTGTAAAAGTGACAGTAAAAATAAAGATTAAAATAAGTACAGCACAAGTTTTAGTCCTGACTGTGACATCAGTGACACAGGTTATGCAGTGAGCCCAGGAAGCTGGAGGGCCAGTCAGAAGAAGGGTTTAGTACTGTGGTGATCCCTTCTGGGAGAAGGTTGACACTGCAACTGGTCTTCTAGCATCACCCAGTGGAAAATGTGTGTGTGTGTGGGGGGAGGGGGTAGAAATGTGAGCCTTCAAGTAAAAAGAAAGGAATAGAGGGTGTCATAATAGGGTACTTTCTACAAGTGTTTAAATGAGTGCACAAACAGTATATAAAGGATCAAAACGAAAGCAAACATGTGCTTGAGCATTTAAGAGACATCAAGAACAACAAAGAAACGAATGCTCTGTCTAAGCATGTGTGGTCTAATAGTGATCAACATCATTTTAAGTTATTTTGTACTAGAGATTGTTGCTTAGTGTGTAAGGAGAGGTGACATTAAGAATAAGACAGAGGCCCATGAACAGAAATGGATTCTGTTCTTTAGGGCAGATCACCCCCCCTGGTATTAATGATATGGTTTCATTAAAACCTTTTTTAAAACAGAAGCCTTTGAAACATTACAGTTTTTGAGTTTGTGTATGATTATATATATATATATATATATATATATATATATATATATATATATATATATATATA
The DNA here is from genome assembly GCF_019279795.1 of Protopterus annectens. NCBI lineage: Eukaryota > Metazoa > Chordata > Ceratodontiformes > Protopteridae > Protopterus > Protopterus annectens. The sequence continues at coordinate 283,518,199 of NC_056742.1, read as the reverse complement.
TGTGTGTGTGTGTGTGTGTGTGTGTGTGTGTGTTCATACATTGAAATTAAGGCTAAAATGTGTTCTTGTACCATGTATACAGATGGTTGTTTTAAGTGTTGGCACTTTTAGAATGAGTTTTATCTTTTAATTAGTTGATTGTTTTTGATGTTGATTGGTTATTTTGAATATAAATGGATAGCTTTCTTTGATGGAGATGTTGTTAATAGTGAATGCGCTTACCATTAAACTTGTTTTTTACTTTTAGTGCACTTTGGTTTTTCTGCCTACAGGAATACCAGGTAGGTTTTTTAGTTTGTACATTTGTTTTACTTCAGTGTTGTTTTGTTTTGTGAACCCTACATCTTTCGTTTTTTTCCTTGCTGTTTGTTTGTGCTTGGGTATGGCAGAATGCAGCAATGTTAAACTGGATTACAACCCTTGGGCTCTGAGCCAAGCCTTGAGAATGGATCGCTTTAAGAATGTCCTTTCTGTGAGATTGAATCCACTTGTTAGCATTCCTTTGGATACTACCCCCCCCCCCCCCCCCAGTGAGTACAGATCAAGAACGCTGGGATTGCTTTGAAATGAAGTTTAAAGAATTAGAGAATAACCTTTATAAATATAAGCGCCTTCAATGGCAAAGGTTGCATCTAGAGGCAGAGTTGTACTATAAGGTTATTCTTAGGGGCATGTGTATTCTGAGGATTCACTTTATAAGCCCGAAATTCTGAAATCTGGAATTACAGAATCTTGAGCCCATAAAGTAGAAAATCCAAATACCCGAAACTGCACAGTCACAAAGCCCTAAATCCCAAAATTGCAAAACCGCGAAATTCAAACTCTCAACACTTTCAAACACCATTACAACACACATGCACACAACTAAATAAGCACACACATCTAAGCCCCCCTGCACCCCCCACACCCCCCTACTTAAATATTCTAACTCCAAGGTTGCACTACATACACACAGACACAAAACATCACTACACTACATTCCTCTCGCATACACACATCACAGTAACAACACAAACTAATACACACTACAGCCCCTACCCAACAACCTTAAACATAAACACTTACCTGAATCCACGAATACAGTGCAACACCAGAACCGCTAATTCAAAATCTCTCGCATTCGAGATTTTGAATTTCGTGCTTCTGGGTTGTGATCTTCTGATTCTTCCACTTTATGAACTTGAGATACTGAAATTCGAGATTTTAGTATTTCGAGCTTATAAAGTGTTCCTGTATTCTGAATATGCCTACATATGGCGACGTTTACCCTGATCTATTAAAGCAATGGCAGAATATGAACTTAAAATTGAGTTTTGATCATATGCATTTAGTTATAGACTTCTTTAAGCCACAGGAGAAGTCACTACTAGATGAAATTAAAGAGCTAGAGAATGAGCTGCAAACATCTTTTACTGCTGATATTGTGCAAGATAGCCTTGATAATTTGTATGAGAACATTGCAGCATATGATAAAAGGCTACAAGCAGTAAAAGTTAGGAAATTGCAGAGAGACATTACCAAGTTCAGAAATGGAGCAGTTTTTACTTGGTGTAGACAAAGCTCTGCCAATTGATATGATAATCAAGTGCACGAGCCTATAGAAAGAGATCAGAATGGGGCTAGATCAGTCAACATTATCAAATCAGCCTATTCCTTCTGCAAGTGAGTCACAGGAGGGAGAAGTAGACATGGCTAAGTCAGCCTCCGAACTTGCATCATTATCTAGTTCAGCTGATTCAGTGAAAATGCAAGTTAACATGGCCTTAGGGACTTCCATGGCATCTACGAGTACGCATAGCTGTGATAAGAATATTTTAGCAAGCGGAAATGATGAAACTGAGTTCAGTAATCCATTGTCTGCTGCTAAGATCCCTTTTCAGCTGACAGAACCATTGCCTTTCAAGCAGATACAATGCAACAACAGGTCGAGTAGTCGAGGGAGGAAAGCCCAACCACGTCGCGTACAAACTGCAAAGAACTGGGGTGTCTACAAAAACATGAGGAGCACAGTAAGAAAGACTTGATTGTTAATCTTTCAGCACATGTTTTAACTGATTCCCAATGTTCTGTGCTTAATAAAGGCTTGTCCTTTATACCACTGAAGAGAACTGATATGTTGGACATTTTATTGAGTTTGAAAATGTTTTGTAGAAATGTCTCTTTGTCTGCAAGTTTTAAAAATGTGAACACTATGTGTAATACTTTCAAGAAACCAAGTAGTTTTACGCCCAAGTTGCACCCCTCTGTGGAAGCTTTTTGCAATGTTTGTGAAAAGGAAATTAGGGAGTGTTTTGCTGTACAATGTAAACCGACGTTTTTCAACTTGAGTAGAGCAGAGCATGATGCAATGAGTGAATTAAAGGGGATTAGGAGTTCAGACTTTCACCAGCAGATAAAGGAGGTGGGGTTGTACTTCTAGACAAAGAGAAATATTTGAACAGTATGTTAGCTTTACTTAGTGATCAGAGCACTTTTGTAAGTATTACTAAAGTGGTAGTTCAAGCTTTGATAGAGAAAGTGTTATTCTTAGTGTTTGATTTATTGATCACTAGGGTTACAATGAAGATCTATTAAGACATTTTAGTGTTGAGACCCCTATCATCCCTATAATATATGGATTGTCAAAGGTACATAAGAGTCTGGTTGACCCACCCATGTGCCCGATTGTGTCGGGCAGAGGATGGGTGACTGAACCTTTGAGCATTTTCGTAGAGAAGATATTATGCCCTATTGGAGATAAACAGCGTACAGTTTTGAGAGACACTAAACATTTCTTGGAAGATCTTTACAAAGGTACGACTAGTACTGAAGCACATAAAGAAGTTGTTTTTTGGTAACCTTAGACATCAATTCATTGTTTACCATCATTCCCAATGAGTCGGGTGTTGAGAACCTGAGAGAACTTTTGACCAAAGATGGTTCTTACTATAATGAGAAGGTAAATCTTATTTGTAGTTTAGTTGAGATTATACTGGAAAATAATGTGTTCATTTTTGAGAGAGTTTACTACCTACAGAAGGTTGGCATAGTGATGGGCATAGCTTGTGCCAACAGCTATGCCAGCCTTGTTTTGGCTAACTGGGAAGATGATGTGATTATGAATAATGTGCATAGCCATAACATAATATGGTACAGGAGATTTGTTGATGACATTTTTGTGTTGTGGTGGGGGCAGTGAGACACAACTAATATCCTTCATTGAATTCCCTAGGAAGTACCACTTTTTTTCTGAGATTTACACATATGTATTCCATCGAACAGATTAACTTCCTTGATGTGGAGGTACATAGGTCAGGAATAGATACCTTTAAGATGAGCTTCTCTAGGAAGGAAATTAGGAAAAATACGTTATTGCATAGAAATAGTATGCACCCACAACATATTGTTAGAAATGTTCTTAACAGCCAGTTTATTAGGATGATGAGGTTACATAGTGATGATACACAATTGAAAAAAGCCTTTGACCAACTCAGATAAGATTTCATTGATAGAGGTTATAAGCAGAAAGAAATTGATGAATGTATAAAATCAGTACTCAGAGACAGAAATTGTCTCAGACAACCCCAATAGAGAGTGTTTTGCACAATTGTGCACTAATGGTAGAAAGGTTAGGGTCCCCTTAACATATTCCAATGACGTCAATTTGTTCTGTAACATTGTGAAAAGAAATTGGAATATTTTGTATGCAAATAATGAATTAAGGGGGACTGTTACTGAAAGACAAAGTTTTGCTTTCAAAAATATTTTATCTATTAAAAGGCAGCTTTGCTACAGGAAAGTTAAGACCCCACATATGATAGCTTCCCAAATGAAAGGGACATTTCCTTGTAGGAAATGCAGTATGTGTAAATATGTGCATGTTTGTAGTAGCTTTATACATCCTACACAGAGCTGTGTTGTAAATGTTTCTTTTTATGCTGATTGCACTACTAAGAACATAGTGTACTATGTCTTCTGTACATGCTGTGGTGCATACTGTATTGGGAAGATTAACCGTTCCTTTAGAGAATGGGTGCTTGAGCATTTTAGAGACATCAGGAACAACAAAGAAACGAATGCTCTGGCTAAGCATGTGTGGTCTAATAGTGATCAACATCATTTTAAGTTTTTTGTACTAGAGATTGTTGCTGAGTGTGTAAGGGGAGGTGACATTAAGAATAAGACAGAGGCCCGTGAACAGAAATGGATTCTGTTCTTTAGGGCAGATCACCCCCCTGGTATTAATGATATGGTTTTATTAAAACCTTTTTTTAAAACAGAAACCTTTGAAACATTACAGTTTTTGAGTTTGTGTATGTTTTTATATGTATAGTTTTTATATGTATAATTTTATATGTATAATTTTATATATATATATATATATATATATATATATATATATATATATATATATATGTGTGTGTGTGTGTGTGTGTGTGTTTTCATACATTGAAATTAAGGTTGAAATGTGTTCTTGTACTATGTATACAGATGGTTGTTTTAAGTGTTGGCACTTTAAGAATGAGTTTCATGTTTTAATTAGTTGATTGTTTTTTTATGTTGATTGGTTATTTTGAATATAAATGGATAGCTTTCTTTGATGGAGATGTCTGATGAAGCTGTTGTTAACAGTGAAAGCTCTTACCATTAAACTTTTTTTTTACTTTTAGTGCACTTTGTTTTTTTCCTGCCTACAGGAACACTACATTGTTTTTTTTAGTTTGCACAGACAGTATATGTAGGTGAAAGTACTTTTCATTTATTTTCTAATCTTATCATAAAGCAGCAGACCTTACACACTAACATAGTTTCTCCTTGTTCCATATCCATAACTCCAAATGTATTATGGGTAAATAGCCCATCTCTCAAGCTAGACAGATGTGACCAGCCTACTATTGATTGCACAGACCATATGGTGATCTGGCATCACCACATCTCCCATTTTATGAGGGAGAATTGCATTGTCTCAGGACAGTGGCATTAAGTTTTACATTGCTTTAAAAATGGTTAGCATACACATTTGGGAAAAAACACATTTATTACTTTTGGTTAATGCATATGTATGGCATGACACATGTAGCACAGAAAATAACTTTAAAACACATATCGTTGCTACTAAATTATTTGCAAATATACACTGATACAAGGATTATTAATTAATTTTATTTTCTGGTCTCTAATAACAGTTTTTATAAAATACAGCCATGTCAATACTTGCATGTTTTTTGAGCATTCACTGGTCTGGGAATTTTATCTCATATCCACTTAAAGTTGTTTTTGCAGAATGGGAACCTTTAAGGGGAAATTGAATTATTTGTAAACTTAAGTGCATGACATCTCTAGACAAGTCTGTCTTGTTGAACAAGTTTCTGTCCATTCTTTATGTCTTATTTGGGTAATTTCTCTATATCTTCTTTTGGACACTTCACTCCTGGTTTGGTCACTTGCCTAAGTTTCTGTTTATGATGATCATGGCTAGTCAAGTGACTTGGTTTTGTCATTTTTGATTCGGCATCTCTCATATCAGCTTTTCTGATTGTGGTAACCACTGTTTTGTATTTAACAGTTGTTTCTTCAGTCAAGAATTTAATCTCGTTGATTGGGCATCTATCACCTCAGTAGCAGTTGTCGACTTTTTGGCTTGGATATCTTGTATACAGCTTAGATGTGTCTCATAATTCTACTTAATATGGCCCTATTGTTTGTTTGGGTCACATATGAAATGTCGGTTCATAAGAACTCTCTGCTGGTCAAACCTGTCATGTCCTTTCTTTTCACCCCCTCCAGCCTGAGGCAAACTGTTAACCAGTAGAGGATGAAGGGAGTTCCTTCTATCATATAAGTACTTGTATGCAGATTTGGTCATTTGTCATTCATGTTGATTTTTTATGTGGAATAGCTTTGGCTGTAATTTTAATCTGAGGTAGGAATATTTGTTTATATCTGTCTGCCAACATTAGTTGTGCTATACTTACAACAGTTGTGCTGTGTGCTGTTGCTCTGTAAGACATTAAGGCACTGTGTGGATCTGGTACACTAAGAATTTTCTTAGCTATCTATTCTATTGAGATCAGTTAGTACTTGATGATATCTGGGAAAACTCATACTCTTTACTGAAGTTTTGAAATTCCATTGATACAAATTGAGTTACACAGGTGATCAGTTTTATGGGTATCTACCACCTTGAGAACATTGACTCTAAATGAAATATTACTTGTTGCCTAGTAATTATAAGGTAGGCATATTACTCTGATATATGTGAAGTACTAATCTGGTATCACCAAAAGTTTTTTTTCATCACATTTCCATAAATCAATTGCAATATTCTGCCATGGCCCTTTTGGCAATGGTGTAATCGTAACAGGTTCTCACCTCTGAGCTGGCGTATGTTCTATACAGAAGTAATATCTAATACATTTTCACCACGTTAGCAGCATTTGTGTTTATATTTGACAACTGCACAGAAATATTTGAAATGTCTCTGCACTTGGTAAACCCTTGATGACCCTCATGAATTTATCTAAGGAAGTCTGGTCTCTGTGTGGTTGGCACATCTTGATACTGGTACAACAAATGGCTTTCATGCTCTGACAATTCTGCTCTCACAGTAAATGTTTGTGCAGCAGATGCTTTGTCTGCATCTAGTTGTTAGGTCATCCATTTTTGATATAACCAATTATTATTGAAGGTTAGTGCCTTGTTTGATTGCTTTTATGAGCATGCCAATTTCACTAGTAGTCACACATGGGTATTCATGACATTTTGCACATAGACAGTCATGTCCTCTTCAGTGTCAGACATAATGGAATCTGTTATTGGGTTTCTGGATAGGAAACCAACCACTACTAGTTGCTTTCCTGACACATGCATTAAAACAACCAAGTCTCATTAATAATTTCTGATATCTGGATGTCACTTTATCCAAATCATTTGGGTTGATGAGCTACTGCTTTATCATCTGTTTGCAGTTGGAAACAGTCTAGTCCCAATAAGTGTCTGGAGAATCATTCACATGTCCCTATTCTTGCTAGAGATTCTTTTATTTTCTTTATATGGGAATATCTCCTGGTTTGGTCAGCATTTTAGAATAGAAAGCAGTTGGTATGAGCTTACCTTCATGCAGTCGCATCAAAGTGTTACCCACTCCATAGCTACCAGTATTAGCTTCCACTATGAAAAAAAAATGTCCTGTGTGTAGTAAGTGTATAATGGGACAGAACTTGGCTTTAGCCATCCAAGGAGTCCACCACTACCAAACACACCACCAATCACACTTCATTAATTCTGGCAATTAAACCCCATTTAGAAGCTATATCAGCAGTTTAGTTACATATGGACCTATAAGTACAGAGATCCAAAATTCATATCTGTGCCCTTTCCACTCAGTCATTACAAGGGATTTTCCTTTATATCTGAGTTTATCACCAGGGCTATGTATAATGCAATAGTTATTAATTTCAAAATGTTGACTGTTAACTATGGACTGTTAAAATTATAGAAGTTTCAAAGAAATGCAATGTTGTGATATTGCTGAAAAATAAAAAATGAAGAACTGACATTTTTACATGGAAAATATTATAGCGGTACATATAAGCATATAAGGAATGTGCACGTAGTTGTTAAGGACTTGACCAAACAGAAGTTAAAGGAAATTTAAAATGCAAAGCATAACTGAAAGACTATGCTTAAGATCAGGCTATAGCAATTTTTTGCCATGGCCCTTTTGTTACTTTTTTTTTTAATTAAGATTGTAATTTAAATATGCCTTTTTTAAATGTTTATTTAAATAGGATCTAGGGGTCATAATTTTTATGATATCCCTATAACAATCAAGCGCTGTCCCACTGACCATTCTATAGAACTATTCATTCTCCAAGCCAGAGAACTGGACAGCCCAGCCCCAAGCCCTATGGCTCATTCATTCCTCAACAAGAAGTGGAAGTGTGAGCTGTCATAACAATTTATATATATGTGCGTGTGTGTATGTATGTTATTAAATAATCTTGTTCTACCCCTTGGTAGATTGTATCTGCATGTGATCCTGGTCTTCACCAGGGACTCTGCCAAGCACAGTGTGCCTGCAGATGTGTCCTCTTCCCCACCCCTGAGGACAGGTGGGCAGGTTAAGCCTGTTCATTCCTGTTCCCCACTGCACCACAGCCAACAGGTGCTCACGCTGTTAATTGAACTCAGTTCACCTGAGTTATAGTCAGTGATTTATCTCTCTCTGCCAGCAGAATTATCTCCTAGGGATTAAATAGGCAGAGCTGCAAACTTGAGGTATGTGCTAAAACAGAGTAGGATATTAAAATAGATTAATCCACCCTTGATGTTACTTTACTGGTACTCAGTTAAATAAATTATACTCCCTTCCCTTGTACATACATTAATAGGCATGCACTGCTCCAAACTTGTCTCCTTGCAGTTCAGTGTCCAGTTTCCAGTCAACCAAATCACTACCATCCTTCCCCATCATCCTTTTTCAGACACCAGACACTCACATTTTCTGAGTATATTCCATTCTCTCCTACTTTATTGTTAATGTTATCTTTATCTTTCTGATTAAAGTGAATTATATTTTATTTCTTCCTCTTCTTACTTCCCTGTCTCCAGAATTAATTTTAGTACATTCACTCCACAAGCACACACCTCCTCTGATATAATGTACAGACTCTGATGATTCTGCTTGTTAATGACTTGCAATCCCACCCTTTTTCTTTGGTGTGGCGCACCGTTTTTGTAATTATACTCCCCTCCTCTCCCCTTTTTATCATCTCCCTGATACACACTCAGATGACTTATACCTACTTGTTTCCATCCTCTGATCTCATCTTTTTGAAACTCACTTTAGTAGATTTGCTCTCTCCTATAACCAGAGTCATTTAGTTTCTGTCATGCCTTTTAATGAGTTATGCCTTCTTATGCCTTTCTTGCTGTCTCTTTTCCTAGCACATAAGACTGCATTACACTGACTCATACAATGTTCTATATGTTAATACCATTTAAATATTGCTACAGAAACATAAGGCTGATTAGCTGTGCGTACAAACCTTACTTTACGAGCAGCACTGATGTTTTTGCATAGAAGAAAGGGGGTATTTTTTACTGATTTATGTTGCTGTTATATGCAGATGAAAATATCACTTAAATATTTCCCATTTACTCCCGACATTATCTTGCACTTTAAGTTCTGCAGGTGATTAAGCACATCAATGTCTGCTGAAAGAATGGTAAAAGAGAGAGTTATACAGTTTTTGAAATATTGGTTTCCCTTTCTGATAGGTTCATTTTCGAACCTTTTCCTGCTGTGTCGTTTCAATGCATTATACATCCCCCATTCTGGAAGTATAGCTAAACTCACTAAACTAGGTATAAATCCCTACATCACAAGATGGGTTGTCAACTGGCTCAATGACAGAACCCACACTGTAAAAGTTGCACACTCCAAATCTGACCTCAAACCAGTGACAAGTGGAGTACCACTGTTTGGTATCTACTTCTCTGAAGTACAGGCTAACACAGAAGGCCTCTGGCTAATAAAGTTTGCAAATGACTGCAAACTAGGAACCATAGTTGAGTCCCCAAATGATGTGGAAATCCTACAGAAGGGCCTCGCTGAGACAGATGCCTGCTGTCAGAGCCACAGCCTCAAGCTCAATGCCAAAAAGTGCATTGTCATCCCCTTTGGTAAAAACTCTGTACCCATGAACTACAACATAGACACCAGTCTACTTAACACCGAATGTGTGATAACAGACCTTGGGACCCAGGTGGACAGTAGTCTGTCCTTTGATAGTCACATCGCCACAGTAGTCAGGAAGTCCTTCTACGTGGCTCACCTCATCATAAAAGGATTCTCATCCAGGAAAAAAGAGGTCATTGTTCCCCTCTACTCGACATTATAGAGTACAACACCCCTTTTAGAATGTACCTCACAAGACATCTGCAGCAGCTGGAAAGGCCACAGAAGTGCCTCACAATGAGGATTACTGGCCTGAAACAGATGCCCTACACTGACCGTCTCAAAAAACTCCAGCTTTACTCTGTAGCGTATCACCTACTCCGAGGTGATCTCTGCCTAACATATAAATTTATGTCAAACCCAGAGCTGTTGGACATGCTACACCTAAAGAAATTCCAATCCCTCCGAGCTACATGGTCTAGGGACCCAAACCTTGTCACCACAATAAACAGGACATGCTGGAGGGATAGATTCCTGTCCCAGAGACTTCCCATACTCTGGAAAAGGCTACCCATCTATGTCAAGCAAAATTCTTCATTAGCACTCTTCAAGAAAAATCTTGATGAGTGGATGGGAAATAGGAAATACACCCCGGGGGTCACTTCTGTGTATCTGCTCGACAGTGGCACCGGAAAATAACTTTCTTGGGTGGCGTAAGCCAGGAAACCTTGTTGGCTAAGCTTACGTAGGCCCTCGAGCCGATAGCCTAGTACCTACCTATGAACCTATGTGTACAAGACATATTTGGCGTGCTTTAACACAAAAGAGTATACAATGTACTGTATCTGAATGACTCAAGCAATCATGATGTCCATTATTCATCCGAGTCTTTTTTCATGTCAGATTTCCAAACAATTAAACCTAATAGTCAAATTTCTTTTCAAAATGAAACTCATTGTTTCCTGCATGAAAAATATTCTGTTCTTGCACTATATTAATGTGCTCAGAATCTCACCCACTTTTTACTGTGCTGTACCAGCTAATTTTGGGAAGTGCTTACAAGTTCAAGGACTTGAGGCCTGCATCTTTTTTTTTTGCCTGGATGCTTCAATGGTACTTGCCCGCTTCAAGCATTTCTGTGTAACTTGAACTCTGTTATATATTTAGCACTTGCACATGTAAGAAGAGCTTGACAACCATGCACAGAATATGCATTCTATAATTAATATATCAGATACCAGTTATCTAGGTTTTACACAGGTGAGTCAGAAAACACGCCTACTTTCAGTGGGTAAAAGACAGAGAAACTAATCCTGTATAGAAAGTTGTTATATTATGGTATGCACACAGACACAGACACACACACACACACACACACACACACACACACACACACACACACACACACACTTGTGTGGCCTGCACAGCATACCTCTCAAACTCTTAGTACAAGAAATCTGAACAAAGGTAACAATAATGAGGGGACAGAGACCCAAAAACAGGGACACATTTTAAATATTACACTTATAAACTAAAGATAATAGAATAACAAGTTTTGCATTGGCATGCATTTTTTTGAAGGGTATGAAGTCTGAAACACAAATATCAGTCATTAATTACTGACTTCAATCCCTAATGATCTTCCAGAAAACTACAAATTTTATGAGAAACAGATAAAAATATTTGAGCCAAACATCTGGGCATTCTGAGAAAATATCGATAGGGAAAGTTATGCTGCATATCTATAGATGAATTGGAAAATCATCAATTCACAATAACATTTTTATTGATTTGGAAGGAAAGCAGAGTGCCTGGTGAAACACAATATGAACACAGACTGACATGCACAGAAAGTACTCCAGCTAAGAACTAAACAGGGCAACTAGGTACTGGGAAGGACTGAGAGGTAACAAGTCTGAAACTGACTGCAATTACATTTAAAGAATTAAAGGGACCATATTGAAAACCATCCAGCTTGTTTAAAATGTAAAGTGCCAGACACAAATGTATAAATATAATTAAAATGCAATACTAGGAAATCACTGTAAATCTAAAGGTTATATATCCTAAACACTAATGTATACATGTAAATAGACATGACTATAACCAACACAGTTTAACTGAAAACTGAGGCATAATGCTGATATCAACAGATGACTTTTCTCTGTTCTCAGTACTGCAAATGACAAAGGTGCAGCCTTCATGCTCACCTGCTAAATGCTATCCACAGGCACTTATGCTCACCTGCTAAATGCTATCCACAGGCACTTATTTTTCAGGGGTAATGGGAAAGGAGAAATATGGAATGGCAGTACAGACTGAAAACAAAATGATGGGTGTGCTGGGGGTGCTGCAAAGCAACCATTCAGACTATCATTTTTTTTACCAAATATGTTTCTTCTCTTCCTTTTTGCTTTGGTTCCCAACTTACTTAGCTTAAAGCTACATAAAACAATCAACAACAGAGGGTCCATTTGTATTCAGTGAACTGAAGGTGTAGAGCACAAATGCCAGACTGTCGAGTCGAGCCCAGTAATACAGGCAGGAGAATGACTAGTAGTAGCATTACTACTTAATGCCCACCCTGGAGTACCTGGTCCACTATCTCCCCATAAACCATCAGCAGCCCAGTCTCAGAAAAACAGCATATAAGGGAGAGAAGCTACATTTATAGACATAAGAACGAGAAAAGGTTTGGGCAACAATATTTCTGCTAATAGTTTTTTTTAAAGTTGCATGGGACACATGAGACATCATCATCATCATCATCAGCCTCCATTTTCCCATTTTTCTACATGGGGTCAGGGTATCGTGTTAACTGTCGCCAACTCTCTCCATTCAGTGCCGCACTCCTGCCTTCATCAATACTCATGCCTGACTGTCACAGATCTTCTTTCACACAATCCAGCCACTTTGCCGGATGTCCTCGCTTCCTCTTACCTTCTTCCTGTCTGTCCCAAATCTTCCTCACCAGATTGTCTTCTGCTTTTCTGCACATGTGCCCAAACCACTGTAATCTGTTCCCTTTGATATTTTCTGCAATTGGAGGTACTTTGGCTTCTGCTCTTATGTCCTCATTTCTTCATCTGTCCCACAGTGTGCATCTACCACCCATCACAGGCACTTCATTTCCATCACCTCTAGCTTCTTCAACTAGAATCAGAGGGGCTGCAGCCAACTGGCATAGAGTATCAGGTATAGTCTATGACAGAAAAATGCCAAAGAAGCTGAAAAGTAAGGTGTACAAGACAGTGGTGCGACCAGTACTACTGTATGGTACAGAAACCTGGGTAGTAAAGGCAGAACATGAGAGATGTAATGGGCAATTATATTGCAGTTACCCCCCTGAAGGAAAAGGAATAAGTAGTTTCAAATGGTCTAGCACTTAAACCTCATGCTGGGGGGTGCAGCATTTCACTAAAGGCCAGAGTCAAAATATTCGGTACAGAGACTACTCAATTTAAATACATGTAATCATATGTCTTTTTCAGATTGACTGGTCCTGCTCAGAATTGTGCATAGAAGGTTGTTGTAGCTTGTGTGTGTGTGTGTGTGTGTGTGTGTGTGTGTGTGTGTGTGTGTGTGTGTGTGTGTGTGTGGGTAGAGGTACTATTTACAGAAGGTCAGAGGTACTATTTACAGAAGGTCACTGTGGCTTTGTGGGGCCGTGACAATGTAGTCATTATTTCTTAGAATGTTCACAAAATCATACCTTACAGGTATGCACACAGCATCACTATAGCTTGTGTAGTGGAAGTGTGCTGTCTAGGAGCAACAGGCTGGAACATATAACTGTAATAAATTTTCTTCTCTTTTCTCACAATCAAATATCAGAAGTGTATACAAGTGGCTAGCTTTGGGAAATACGGATAAGGAGACATATTGTAAATATACATCTTTGATCAAGTTAAAATATGTTACTATTTTTTGGTTGTTGATAGATACACAGATACACAGGTGGTAGATGTGTTTCAGGGGTGGAATGAACAGGCAAGCTGTATGATGTGTGACACCAGCAACTTAAAATATATAACTGAGGCCATTTATTCTTTCAGTTTCATCCCAGTCTAATAGCAGAGGGATACACAAAAAGTGACTATATATTTTCTTTCTTTTAACAGGGAGACAGACACTATTTTAAGCTATAATTCATGTATGTTTGCAAGCATTTATCTTAGTTTCTTGGGAACTACTTTTTATTATCATTGGTCATTAAGCCTTAGGCACAATTTATTTCTTCTTCTTTGAAAGTAAAAAACAAGACTGGATTTCTTTAATTAGTTGTGATTTTTGTACAGGCCATAACTGTTCAGAGGAAAAAGCTCTAAAATGTACCTCACATCATCTAGAATCCCATGGCTTCTGAGGTCCAATCAGCCTCCAGACTATCAGCTTAATTCTGTTATTTCCTCCACAGTTATTACACTGCAGTCTTGTCCACTTAGGGAGTGGTGAAAGGATTCAAGAACAAACAGTTATTACACTGCAGTCTTGGCCACTTAGGGAGTGATGAAAGGATTCAAGAAGAAACAGTTATTACACTGCAGTCTTGGCCACTTAGGGAGTGGTGAAAGGATTCAAGAAGAAACAGTTATTACACTGCAGTCTTGGCCACTTAGGGAGTGGTGAAAGGATTCAAGAAGAAACAGTTATTACACTGCAGTCTTGGCCACTTAGGGAGTGGTGAAAGGATTCAAGAAGAAACAGTTATTACACTGCAGTCTTGGCCACTTAGGGAGTGGTGAAAGGATTCAAGAAGAAACAGTTATTACACTGCAGTCTTGGCCACTTAGGGAGTGGTGAAAGGATTCAAGAAGAAACAGTTATTACACTGCAGTCTTGGCCACTTAGGGAGTGGTGAAAGGATTCAAGAAGAAACAGTTATTACACTGCAGTCTTGGCCACTTAGGGAGTGGTGAAAGGATTCAAGAAGAAACAGTTATTACACTGCAGTCTTGGCCACTTAGGGAGTGGTGAAAGGATTCAAGAAGAAACAGTTATTACACTGCAGTCTTGGCCACTTAGGGAGTGGTGAAAGGATTCAAGAAGAAACAGTTATTACACTGCAGTCTTGGCCACTTAGGGAGTGGTGAAAGGATTCAAGAAGAAACAGTTATTACACTGCAGTCTTGGCCACTTAGGGAGTGGTGAAAGGATTCAAGAAGAAACAGTTATTACACTGCAGTCTTGGCCACTTAGGGAGTGGTGAAAGGATTCAAGAAGAAACAGTTATTACACTGCAGTCTTGGCCACTTAGGGAGTGGTGAAAGGATTCAAGAAGAAACAGTTATTACACTGCAGTCTTGGCCACTTAGGGAGTGGTGAAAGGATTCAAGAAGAAACAGTTATTACACTGCAGTCTTGGCCACTTAGGGAGTGGTGAAAGGATTCAAGAAGAAACAGTTATTACACTGCAGTCTTGGCCACTTAGGGAGTGGTGAAAGGATTCAAGAAGAAACAGTTATTACACTGCAGTCTTGGCCACTTAGGGAGTGGTGAAAGGATTCAAGAAGAAACAGTTATTACACTGCAGTCTTGGCCACTTAGGGAGTGGTGAAAGGATTCAAGAAGAAACAGTTATTACACTGCAGTCTTGGCCACTTAGGGAGTGGTGAAAAGGATTCAAGAAGAAACAGTTATTACACTGCAGTCTTGGCCACTTAGGGAGTGGTGAAAGGATTCAAGAAGAAACAGTTATTACACTGCAGTCTTGGCCACTTAGGGAGTGGTGAAAGGATTCAAGAAGAAACAGTTATTACACTGCAGTCTTGGCCACTTAGGGAGTGGTGAAAGGATTCAAGAAGAAACAGTTATTACACTGCAGTCTTGGCCACTTAGGGAGTGGTGAAAGGATTCAAGAAGAAACAGTTATTACACTGCAGTCTTGGCCACTTAGGGAGTGATGAAAGGATTCAAGAAGAAACAGTTATTACACTGTAGTCTTGGCCACTTAGGGAGTGGTGAAAGGATTCAAGAAGAAAATGAGGAGTAAGAACAAGTTATTTCTTTATCTACCATTTTTGTTCAAGCCATCTTTGTCTCAAAAGGTTTGAAATCAAAGCTCTAAAATGCATCTCAGATTATTCAGCATCCATTGCCTTTGGGGGATGGAGGGCGGATGGGGGTCCTAGACCACTGGTTTCATTTGATTATTTCTTTCTCATTATTTATGCTGTAATCTTAGTCATTTAGGGTATATTGAAATATTGCAAAAAAACTGAAGAGTTCAAAGTAATGGAAAACAAGAAAATGTTGTAGCAAGACCAGGATGGGGGGAAAGCATAGGAGTATGATGGGGACAGTGGTGGTCCTATGATGGCCTTTTCCAAGGGTTTCTTTTCAGTAAAGGCCAGAGTTAAAATATTAAGCACAGATACTATTCCATTTAAGTACATCACACAGCTTATCAGCAAGGTTTGTTACTCTCCATAAAACATTTTATAATACTGTAACATCTAGATAAGAAAAAAAACATGGAACATGGTTGGTTTTGTCACATGTCTGGTATACAACAATCCTTTTGACTCTGCCTTTATTTATTATTACATATCATATACCTGGTTTTATAATAGTGTTAAACATGTCCTTAGAGCCACACTCCTGCAGCTGTTTAACAAGTTAGCTACTGGCTTTGTCCCTGATGAGATAGTCGCTGCAATGGTTATACCCCCTCCATAAAAGTGGCCTTACAACTGACCTAGGATGTTTTTTTTTTATTTATTTATTTATTTAACATTTGTTGACCAGGAAAGTCCGACTAGGTTCCACAGATCCTGTTAGACATGTCTTTAGATGTTAAAGTCCCCTCAGCTTTACAAGCCTCATATGCAAAACCATGAGGTATATCACAACTAATCTCATAAGCTGTGATAGCAAGACTCTTGTTTGAATTGACCCCCAACAGTTTGGGTTTGTGAATGGTAGATCGATTTTACCTGGTAAACTTCTTCAAAAGGGTTAAAAAAGCTGTAGGTGATGGCCATGCAGTGCATGTGATCAGGTCATCTTGACCTGCTGAAGGACTTCAATAGCATTCCCCATGCTGGCATCATAAAAAAAGCTAACTGCTTTAAAATTGACACCATATGAGGTAAGATGGATAGCAAACGGACTAAAAGGCAGAGCCCATACAGTAAGATTTGTGGGCGCCTCATCAATAATTATAAAAATGACCAGTGCTGTCCCCTCAGCACTCAGTGCTGGAACATCTCCTTTTTGGCATTTACTTCTCTGATATCCATGTGGAGAGCCAAGACCTCTAGCTAACAAAATTTGCAGATGACTGCAAACTAGAGGTTGTTGTTAGGTCACAGTATGACACCCGAACACTTCTGAAATTACTTTCCCTGGCAAAACCTTGGTATACTAAAAATGAGCTCTAATTATATGGTATAAGAAGTGTAATATCACTTTTGGTAGACAACCCCCCCCCCCCCATCATGCTGTACATCCAACATACATCCAACACAGAACTGCAAAATAATAACTCTGTCAGTGACCTAGATGCATGGGGTTATAGCTGTCTCTTTTTTTACCCATTATGTGGCAGCAGTTGTCAGGAAATCCTTTTGATTAGCCTGACCAGTTGCCAAAGGAATATCATCATGGCTAAAGAGGTAATTACTCTACTCAGAATTGATCGGGAGCATTATTGAGTACAATGCTCCGTTTGTGGTGTATCTCATTAATCATATCAAACAATTAGCAAGACCCTAAAGGTTTCTAACCAAAAACATCACAGGCCTAAAGAACTTGAGCTACGAAGATAAGCTGAAAGCTCTATCCCTTTATTCAGTGTCTTAAAGACTTTTGAGAGGAGATGGGTCTTGCTTGCTGCACCCTTAGACACCCAGTTGTCCTGGACTTCCTGTTTCTCTGCAAGTCCAATATCTCTACCAGTACTAGAACCAGGTACCTAAATCTTCACCATTGGATAAATACTGCAGAATGGTGAGGCATGCATATAAGGCAACACCTCCCAAACCTTTGGAATAAACTTCCTCTACATGTAAGCAGTGTCATTGACTATCTTACTTTAAACAAAAAATAGTGACTGAATAGGTATATACAAATTTACTCTGGATTTTACTAATATGGCCCTCCTGGAATAATGAGGTGTTGCCTGAGGGAGAGGACTGGCAAAGTGTAAATGGTAATAAAATTTATTGTCCTTAAAATATCTATGAATCTAAATTATAAATCTAAATTATTTTTATGACTTACTCCCATAGCTTGTCAGTAAATCTCTGCCTACCCCATAATGATCCAGAATAACATGAAGTGGGTATAAAAGAGAGAATGAATAATTAAATAAAGCCAAATGAGTGTACCTCTGCAGTAAATTCTGCCCACAACAAACTATTAGACAGGAGAGCCAAATCATATCCTGGTACTCAGTGGGTGAAAGGTAATTAATGTGTAGGTCTGCACCAACTTATGGGAATTAAACATCCCTCTTAACTCTATGAAGTATGTACATGAATGTAATGAGTTATTGCACTTGTGTAAATAATTATCTTTACTGCTGCTGATCTCAGCTGGTGGCTGAAAAGGATCAATAGACCAACCAACTTACAAGGGTGGTAAACGAACAGCCATCAATAAAGAAACTGTTCTCAATTTTGCCTCATATTTTTGCCGTATCCATTGTAAAATGTTTGACTTTCTGGCTAAATCACTCAGGATCATACCTCTCAGCTATGCAAAATTTCACAGAATGTCCAGATTTTTATGTCATACTTTTAATCTGTTCTTCATAAATGTTGTGGTTTTCTGGCAAACCACTGATGACTGTGCCCACTAAATAATGAGACATTTGATTCTGAGACTTCGTAATCTTCAATAAAATGCATGCTGATGCAAAACCTGTTGTTCTAGCAGTTTTCTAAGTTTTTAAGAGTAATATTTAAAATGTGTCCCTTGTTTTGGCATGTTATTCCCTTCATCATTTTTGGCATTGTCCAGAATTCTTAAGAAAAGTTGAAAAATATGCAAAAGATTAGAGTCAGTCACTAATGCCAGACATTAAAGTTTCATACTTCTCTTAATCAGAAAATACATGTTGATGGAAATTGGTTCTACTAAAATTTTAAATGAATAAGTAATGTTTAATAATTGCCTCAAGTTTTGAGTCTTCATTCCCCTTTTATTTTTGGCTGTGTCGAAATTTCTTGCTGAAAGAAATCAATCAGTGTGCCTTATAAATACTCATATAGGCTTTTCCATGGTAACTGTTGAGTTTGGGCAGCCAGAAAAACATGATTTATAATGCAGTCCATCTTTTTTCTGTCTGCCTGACCTTGCAGTTACCTTGGACATGCCAATCCCATTGTTTCCATGTAATTGCTATTCTGACAGTAGTTTCAAGGCATATTGGGCAGCTGTTGAAATTGGGGGGACCTAGTTCCCCCATCACCATCAATATTATGGTTCCTGTGCCCATACTTGCAAAACTGTGTTGGTCTAATAAAAGCTATTGCATCAGTTTTGTGTTCCGGTCTCTTTGTGTTTTCTGTTAGTTGAAGAGCAAAATAGCAGCAAGGAGAAGAACCACACGTGCTGAATCCAATATAAAAACATTTATTGGTAAATGCTTTTGTCAGGTTTAAAATCACCAAACTTCTTCAGAAACCATTTTACAGCAGCCAATGACATCGAATAAACATCCCCACATGATTCATTTAAAAATTCAGGAACCTACAAGTTTAAAAATACATGTTCCGTAAAGAGACATTCACATCACTATTAATGTTGCATTACATCCATCTATCATTCAAATGTATACGTTGCACCACGTTTCTAGTGATAAAGAATGTCATTCTGTCATACACTTTTAATTTAAACAAACTAGAAACGGACACCATGTCATTCAATCCTGGTGGACAACTAGCATTCAAATAAATCTGCCACCATACCTCTTTCAGTGTGGAATGACATTTATTGTATTTCAGTACCTGGAACACTGGAAGATTGGGTACACACTGGAGACCAGGACTAGCGATTTAAAACTTAAGAGATGGACACCCCGAATGCCTTTAATTCATGTGTAAGAAGCTAGGGTAGCCTGGATGGTTGCTACAGTAGACTTGTTTTAAGGACTTTTACTTTCAAGCTGCAAGTGTAAATCACTCTTTAAGTGACTGCCCCTTACACCTTTCAGATGGCTCAGTCTTCTTAAGCCAGGTTCCCAGGAATCTAGACTGCTGCCTCAGACCACAACAAAGGACTTCCTGCTGGTAGATAAACAAAAATAAATGACACTGTTCACAGCTCTAACGTAACTGAACTTTGATTCTCCTCCAGATGTGCTCTTCCAAAACAACCTAGTTTTGTTAAATAAGCAGGTGAACATAAAATGGCACTGCCTGCAATAGAAGTTGTGTATTCATCTGCAGTACCAGTGACCCGTGATTAGAAATAAGAATGCATTGATGGAGAGTCATCCCGGTGCTAAGAACTGATTGTGCCACAGACAGATCTCCTTATCTGATGAGACAGACTTTGTGCCCCTTATCTACAGACTTTGTGCGGTACTTGGGGTACAAGCTGGGGTAATATCAAGCCTATGTGTGAGTATGTTTGGTGGGAGGCATAGCACAGATACTATAATGGACTGCTTTGCATAGAGTAAGGGGAGTAACAAAGAAAAATTCTACTTTGAGCCAGCAATATGATAGCTAATGATCCTGAGGGATGTTTCTGTCTCAGATACTACAGCTGAGGACTCAAGGCAATAATCAAAGCTCAGCTGGTAGGAGAAGGTAAAAGAACAGCAAATGAAATACCTAAGGAAATTATACGTAAATGTTTCTACTTGCACATTCTGCTGTCTTTCATAGCAATTCAAGTATGGCAGAAAGGTTATTCTTCAGCTAATACCAATAAATGCTAGACAGGACAGCAAGCTGATTAACTGTTTAAAGTAAAGTAGAACTGGGATAATTTATAGATATTTGGTGTGAAGGAAGGTAAAAGAAGCTTGGCAGACCTTAATGACAGATGGGTAATGTGAACATGGAGCACAAGGGGTGTGAAGCAGGCAGATGACAATGAGTTCCACACATAATATACATCTGCTTTTACTGCACAGATAATGTGACACCCTATAAAGTCTAAAGGTGGAGGTGCAGAGTGAAAATACAAATTGCTGGAGATGTGGGGATCACCAGGAATTTAACTTACATATGTCATGATACCGGCCTCACATACAGGAGCTATGGAAAATCTGTATGGAATTATGAGTGGAAGTGCAGCAGAAAAAATATACCTGGCTGGAGGTGAAGGAAGAAAGGTGGGAAGTGATAGAGAAAGTGAAACTGATATTGTTGGTGGGGTGGATATATAATGAAATAGCTAGCCGTTTGAAAGAGAGGAAATGGAGGTGGCCTTTTATGATCTAGAGACTGGGTGAGGAAGATAACTGGGATCAGAAGGCAAGAGAAAAAGTGCAAGAAAATTGATGACAGTGAATCCAGACAAAGATGAAGCTAAGGGGAATGAATAGTAGATGGCTTGAGGGCAACAACAGCGGAATTAAGAGGAGGAGAGAATGAGACAGTGGTAACAGAAATAACTTAGGGGTGTATCAACCCAAAAGAAGAAAGGAAGAGCAGGAAAGAAGTCTAGGTGGAGAGAGAACTGACTTACAGTGATTGCTTATGGAAGAGATAGGAACAGAAGCGGACAGTCCTGTCCCTCTTCTCCGCCCACCAGCCTGATCCCAGGCTGTTCTTCCTCTTATCCAATAACCTTCACCGTACACTCTAAAAACAATTTCAAATGTACATTAAATAAATCTAAACCAACATCACTCAAATGCACCCCATCTAATCAAAACCAAACACCATCTCTATCTTTAAAGTCCATATACCCTATAGTGTACATGCCTAAGCCTCCCAATCAGCTATCCAACCTCTAGTTAACAAACCTTCAAACCCACTCCACAGCCCAGTAACTAACTGCATTCCTCCAAGTCAAAGGTGGTACTATCTCTAACCATGCTATACACATACCAGGGCATAACGTCTGGAATGTAAACAGATCCTCTGCTATGATATCCACCAAATGTTTCTTCGGAAGAATTCCCAGATAATTACTGCCTAAGTGCACCACTAATATTCCTGGGTAACCTAGTTGCCACTTTCCACTTCAAACTCATGCATCAATTGATCCCACCTAAGCCCTCTAACCCCATGCCAAGTAACTGTCCAACCTAACTGAGACAAACCCAGATTCTTTCCATCCACCCTAACTGCTGCCCGTTTCTCCACCCAGTGGATATAGGAATGACCCAGGATGACAATCTGCTTTCTTGAAAGAGAGAGAAAAAAATTAAATTAATTAAATGCAATGAAAACCTTATCTAATATAAGATAAAAAGGCATTAGAAGACCACCTCCCAACTCTTCTAATAACCTCAGTAGATCTGCCTTCCCTAACCAAGTCTGAAGTCCTACCAATGTGAAAAGAATGAGCTGTAGACCTCTCAGCTGGAAAACCTATGCAAAGAAAAACCTTCCTGATGATTTGTACAAGCCAACCACTTGTTACCCTCATGCCATATGATAAACCGGAAACCAAGTCATACGGACCCCTCCCACCTGAGTCCACCTTAATTCTGTTGCCCATGTTACTGGGCAAAGGCTAGCATTCTTGTCTTTTTGGACCACTATTGATGCACCTTTCCCCAACTGATCTGTTTTAGTCCTTCGCAGTCAAATAAGCACTGTCCAAGGACCTATCATTATATCCCTCTAAAGTAATGATCCTAACTCAAACACATAGAAAAACAGGAATGCAGGCAAGAGGGCTTGAGGCACGCACACAATAGTAGTTTCCAAAGTTTATTCTTCATATTTTACTTCAAACAAATGATAAAAACAATAAAAACAGTAACCATAAAGCGCTTTTTGTCTCACCCCTTAGTGAGACTTCATCAGACAGTTGCAACCAGAATGTTTCAAACAGTAAATACAAATTCAAATCACGTCAACTTCCTCCAAGCAAAAGACAAGCTCACCCCCAAGGTAAGCAGGAAATAACAATTAACCCATTGTATGCTTCTTTAAAAATCCAGCTTCTTGTGAAACAAGTATGTGTGCAGTAAATATATTTGTGTATGTATAAATATAAATATAGCTTATCAGTTCGAAAAGATTCTTAAAAAATCTTTTAAAAGTGTTTTCAAAAATATTTAAAAACCACACAAATATTAAAACCAATAGTTAAGATGACAGTAAATAGTGAGAAGTCAAGAATGAAGTGTAAAATTGAAAACAGTATAAAATAAAATACTTTACCACTGTGTGAAAAAGTATTAAAATCTTAAATAACGTTCAGTTGTTGTTAATAATGAAAGTTCTAAAAAGTAGAATGAAAAATATAATAAAGCACTTATATTGTTCCCATGTTGTCTGAATTTAAGACCATCAAGCTGAAAAGCTATAAAGACTGGAGCAGAGAAAACAATCATGCAAAGGACATCCGGTGATTATAATAAAAGGTGGAGTAAGAGTGTACACATTCACATAACTCTAAATGCAGATACATTCATGTATAAGTAACAAGTATATATTAATGAACAAGGTATATATTCACCTTATTAAACTCTTTAGTTTAAGGATGCAAGATATAGAATAAACTTCATTCAGTCCTGGCGGGTAGCAGGCCCTGGTACAAACTTACCATATTAATTCCAGTTTTTCTAGAAATAATAAACTAGGGCCACCCCTTCCATCACTCATAACTTGGTCAATCACTCTAAATTTAAAAGAGTGTAATGGAAAAGCACTCACATGTCTAGCCAGAGCATTTTCCTGCTTTGATGTTCTAATGATGTAAAGGTGTTCGTAAACCCTTTCTTTTAGTTTCCTGTCCGACTTCCCAATATAAAAAGCTGGGCAGGCTTGGCATTGGGCCAAATACACTATACTTTTAGTATTTCAGTCAATTTTCCCTTTGACGCATAGGGCACTCCTCTGATCGAGAAGTTGACAGCAATCTCCATAAAGGGGCATTGGGGGCACATACTACACTTTATCATCCCTTTCCTCTTGCTTCCTAAACTGTCTTCCTTCCTAGTCTGTAATAAGCTTTTTAAATTCCTGCCGTGTCTAAAAACTACTCTAGGGGATCCTTCAGTTTAGCATGTAAATTGTGGTCAAGGACAATTAAATCCCAGTTCTTAATAATGATGTCTTTGATATCATAACTATTCCTACTAAAAGTAGTAATAAAAGTGGACCCTACTAAAGGAGCATCATCATGAACCATCCGAACTTGGTTGATTTCCATTTGTTCCTCATTAATTTTGACCCCCAGGATAGGTTGGTACATGCCCCTATGCCTCTTGTTTTGTACTTCTCTTACCAGTTCCCTAACCATAGGTAGAGGGTATACATACCTTGAAGTTGATTACATTCTAGTAAAAACTCCTCTTGTGTGGATATTCCAAGTTTAACTCAAACACACAGAATGCACCAAATATAACCACACATACAAAGTAACCCACATAATGTAATCCACAGACTTCCCTTCCAGTAAGGCTAAACCTTTCAGTAAAACTTTCAAAAACATCCTCGGCAATGGCTATTGCATATCCC
Source organism: Protopterus annectens (assembly GCF_019279795.1). Taxonomy (NCBI): domain Eukaryota; kingdom Metazoa; phylum Chordata; order Ceratodontiformes; family Protopteridae; genus Protopterus; species Protopterus annectens. Next base: position 283,493,938 of record NC_056742.1, on the reverse strand, counting down.
TATGCTCTCCAACCACTCTTCCCCATCCCCTTTGCATACGCCCAACAGTCCAAGACTTCGGAAAATTGTGCAACTCAAATACCTGTGCAAATATGCTAATTGCTACCAAATCTACCCTAACCATTTGTAGATCCTTACCTAAACCCCAAGCCCAAGCTAAGTAACAAAGCAGCAACTCCTCTGACCAAACCCCTTCTTCTTCTGGCAATTGTAAAACAAATTCATCATATTCGCAAAGAGCCCTACTGTAAGCCTGCCTTGTAGACAGCCCCCAAGATTGTCACACCAACCTCCTGGTTAACTCAACCCAAGATGCCACACCTCCTCTGGCAGCAGTACCGGTACTTCCTCCGCCCCTGGCGCCAGTTGTCGGAATCTGGAAAACTTAAATCGCGACAAGCTGTCAGCAATGAAATTGCTCACCCGAGGCACATGCACCCCTGTAAATGAAAAATTAATTATCAAACTCTGCAAAACCAACTTACGCAAAATTAACAACGGCAACTCTGATCTGGCTGACTTTGTAACATCCGCACCACTGCCATGTTATCAGAATGAAAAATTATCCATTTCCCTTGCAATCAGTCCTTCCAAACAACCGAGGCTGCCCAAATTGGCATCATCTCTAAAAATGCAACCTCCCTTTTCCAGTCCTCCTTCCAATCCAGTGGCCAATGAGCTACCATTGCCCTCCAAAATAAGCCCCCATTCCACTGCCCCCAGCTACATCTGTGAACAACTGGAGCTCCTCCTGTCCAATCCAGTCTGCCTTCCAAAAGGAAATCCCATTGAACTGCTCCAAAAAACATAACCAAAGCAACAGATCCTCCCGAGCCAACTTGTTAACCTTCACTCAGTGGTGTTTACTCTTACCCTCCTTTAACAAAAAGACCACTGACCTAAAGAAAGTACACCCTGGATGCACTGCCCGACATGCAAAATTCAAAAACCCTGACAGCTCCATAACTGTCTAGATCTGTACCTCTTCCTTAGCCACAACTGGCCTAATCCTAGCCTTCAATTTTTCTATCTTATCCATAGGCAGACAAAACAATCCCCATTCAGCATCAACTAATAATCCCAAAAAATCTAAAGCTCTTGCTGGGCCTTCTAACCTATGCCAAGCCAATGGGACCCCTAAGTCGTCACACATTACCAAAAATTCTTACAATCCTTCTTGCAGCCCTTCCCCATCCCCCCAACTAACAAGAAGTCGTCCAAGTAACATACCGCCTTCTGCATACACACCCATTGCTGCCAGACCCAATGAAGTGTCTTATTCAATTTCTCAAAGGTTGCACATGCAACTGAACAAATTATCGGCATGGCCTTGTTGAAATAAACTTTGTTTCCTACTACCATGCCCAGTAATGGCCACTCCTGCCTGATTGGCTCAAATGAAAGGCAGACTCAATATCCACCTTCACCATGAATCCTTGAAACCCTGAATGACCCCCACAGCATCATCCGAAGATGCATAACTAAACCTGGCATCCTCAACTGCAATGAAATCATTAACCAAGCTCCCTTTGGGATATGACAAATGGTGAATCAACCTAAACTTATCTGCCCGTTTCTTTTGTACTCGACCCAATGGAGAAATCTTAAAATTGTCAAAAGATGGGCTGTCAAAAGGACCCAGTAATCAACCCTCCTGATGCTCCTTCTCATCCAAAGCCCATAAACTGTCCTCCTTACCCCACACTGATCACAGATTCTTGCAAGCCATCCTGTCCTCCACCACCTTGGATTTAATAGAGAACCCCCAATAAAAAACATCTAATATCTCCTCCTTAAGTGCAGTATGAGGAAGGCATTGTGTCATAAAACCCCCACCTTAATAGGAGAATGCAATCCCTACCCTTCCTCTAACCCCCTTGAAGAGACCCCTACCCCTTGACCAACACAAATTACCTCTACCCCTAAAGTTCTGAAAACGTGAGAAGACGGAAAGTCCCCATCCCCTGATGTTAAGTTCACAATCATAGAATTAACCTCACAGCACCCAAATTGAGCAGCCAGATGACTCCCACCGCACCTTGAACAAACATGCAAAAACTTGCACTCTACCCATGAACAACTTCCAGCATTAAGGGTCCAACACACACCACTCCCTTCTCCCCTATACCTCCTCTAATACTCCAGCCATGACTGTCCATCATGGTAGACAACCAGATGTCTGGATGCCGCACCTCCCAGTGAAGAAAATGATGCACCGCTTTCCACTTCCAAAACCTCTGGTCATACCACAACCAAGCATTCTGAGGCTGTAAATGCTGAGCCTCCCAAATTGTGAGAAAATAACCCAAAAGAGGCAAAGTCAAAGTCACATCCTTTTCCAACAGCACTGCCATATAATAAACAAAACTGACTACCCAGGTATCCCATGTCCGACGTCGAATTCTACCTGCTCTCCTCTTTCACAATGCAGCCAGAGCAGCCAACAAACCTTTACTGTTAGCCAACTCAGATTCCACCAACCGCTGTACCCACTCTACATCAATTAAGTCAAAAACATCCATGTATTCCCCCTTCCAAATCTTCTCCTTAAATGTGGAAGGAATATGTGGAGTCAAAAAGACTGCCCCCATTCCTTGACCCAAAGAATGCGTAGTTAATCAGTCACCTGAGTGAAGGTCGAAGTCAGAACCTAGTTCAGAACTCAATCCCAGGCTATACACTGACCCTGCACTGTCCTCCCTAATTACACCCCCCCCCCACTGGACCCATAACTTCCCATAACCTCCGTGGTACCCCCACATTCCCTGCATCTGCCCTGCCTACTAAAACAATTGAGATAAGATCATTGCCTGATCCTCCATCTTGAACCCCGCCAAGTGCTGCTGGGCTAACTGGAACCACCTCTTTCGATACTCACTGTCTCTTACTATGAGGTGCCTACCTAGCCCTCAGAGTGGACCGCCGACTCTTTTGGCTGAATTCTCTTACCTGCTCTGTCCCCACAGCATCAGCATTCGACGCATCCTGAAACAGCTCTTCTGCCTGGCCACAATCGCCTTGCAATGCTGACAAAGTCTCTGCATGCTGGCCATCTGAAAAAAAAATAAATTAGCATAGCAGTTACAACAGAGTCCACTCTAACAGCCAAGGTCTGAGGAAAAAACAGACAAGCAAGAAGTCATGTTTATGAACCTGTCACTCCTGACTATGAGTGCTAAGAGGCCCTGCTGCATCTGTGAACAACTGATTTTTTTTTTTAATTTGTCCCAAATATATTACCAGGTAAATAGGAACTTAGTGCACTTAAGGCATTATTTTAATAAATAAAATTAAGCAGAATTAAAATATTGTGTTTTAAATTAAGCAGACTTAAAATATTGCATTTTACTAGTTAGATGAGCCTGCTATCCCTCCATCCCCACTTTTGTTTTTTTTGGCTGGAATCAAGGTGTCCGATCAACAGTGATACTCAGATAAAGCCATGTTACCTCCTCGAGTGGCTAGCCTTACAACGATAGCTCTCCCACTCCACCCTTTACTAGGGCTTGCTGGAATCCTTTATCCTGCTGCTGCAATCCCTTGATCCCTACCCGCAAAGCTCTCAAAGCTGACATCACCTGTATACCGTCATACTTCGGTCATCTCTGTCATTCTTCTCTCTGTTTTTTTTTTTTTTCGTGTGTGTAATCCTAGCCCTATTTATTGTGCAAAGACTTCCCTATAATTAACTTACCTAGCCGGGCTGCCTCCCTGCACAACCCCACCCCTCTCCTAAGAGTCACTACCTCAGAGCACATGCATGGGACACCAGGAGCTCATCAACGGTCAAAAGACCGTGAAACAAAATCACCCACACCCACTACCTCTACAGAGCTTATCCAGAAATGGACCGATGATGAGAGACACCATCCCCATCAATTAGAAACCCAAACACCAACAGAGCAGGAAACCCAATGAAAAGCAGCAACACGAGTTTTCACCATGCTGCTCCTCCTCTCAACTCACAAAATCTGGACACAGCTTAAAAAACACTAAGGGAACAAAGGTAAAAAGTAGGGAGAGATTTTACTTACAGCTTACAATTACAGGGATAAGTGCACCCCTTAAACCAAGACCACAAATTACCTATCAAAACACACACACACACACATATATATATATATGTGTGTGTATATATATATATATATATATATATATATATATATATATATATATATATATATATATATATATATATATATATATATATATATATATATGGTCTACTTTGATAGAAAACACCTTTCACTGAAACTCATTTCGTTGAAGCCTCATTTCACTGAAAATGAATTGCCTGAGCACAATTCACTGAAAGCTCACTTCACTGAAAGTTCATTTGACTGAAACTAATTTCATCTAAACAGGTATATGCCCTGTTCCCCACTGTAGTGCAATCTTGGAGTTAGTATATATAGTAAGGGGGGTGTGGGGGCCGTAGCCCCCACCTATTTTAAATGTTGTAAACCATAAAATGGATTTTTACAAGTCAAATGAATAACTCTTTCCAGAAAATAATATATATCCAAACTATCTGAGGGGCTATGCCCCCCACATCCCCCAACGCCTCTAACTATATATACTAACTCCGGGATTGCATTACAGTGGGGAACAGGGCATATACCTGTTTAGATTAAATGAGTTTCAGTCAAATGTGTTTTCAGTGAAGTCAGCTTTCAGTGAATTGTGCTTAGGGAATTAATTTTCAGTGAAATTAAGCTTCGACGAAATGAGTTTCAATGAAATGTATTTTCTATCAAACAAAGTAGACCCATACATATATATATATATATATATATATATATATATATATATATATATATGGGTCTACTTTGATTCACTGAAAACTCATTTTACTGAATTTCAATTCACCCTCAAAAAATCGCTGAAAGCTGAAATCACTGAAAACTCATTTCACTGAATCACATTTCACTGAATGTAAGTACTGTTGGGCAAATAAAATATATATGCCATTTTCCCCACTGTAGTGTGATCCTGGAGTTAGTATATATAGTTGGGGGCACAGCCGACCACAATGGGGGATGTGGGGTGCATAGCCACCCCACCTGCTTAGCTTTTATTTTTATAAATCTCATTTCACTGAAAGCTAATAATATAAAACCAAACTTAGGTGGGGCTATGCCACTAGCACCCCCCAATGTAAGGGGCTATGCCCCCACATCCCCAACACCCCTAACTATATATACTAACTCCAGGATTGCATCACAGTGGGGAACAGGGCATATACCTGTTTAGATGAAATGAACACAAACAGCCAAACCAAAACACCTCCAGAGGAAGCCTTAATAGGCAAAAATAGTAAAATGAAAATAAGGCTTCTACCACAACAAAAAGTTCACTGAGAAGTTTTGTTAAAATGTAGGCTTTAATAAAATGAAGAAATAAAAAGCACAAATTGTGCTGTTCAAGTAGCAGGTCAAACAGGATAAGCGCTTTCAGTTAAAAAACCTTCTTCAGATCTTAGTGTGTTGACCTGACTTACTGCTGTTAAATAAAGATCCTTAATTGCTCAACCAATCACATACAGCAATCAGATGCACGCCTTCCTTAAGCCTCCATTTCATTTCTTAATTAGGCTTCTCTCTTTCAAAATAGGTTTAATAGGAACTACTCTGTTGAGCCCTGGAAATAAATTAGCTCTGAGGTTCGTGATCCATTTGCTTTCTTCCTTTTCAGTTTTGTTGACAATGTCTCCTCCACGGAGGTTAGTAGTCACATTTGAGATAACCATAAAGCTAAATGAATGCCCTGGATTTTCAGACACATGTCCATATAGGGCATTGGTTACTACTTTATTCTTGATGTCTAACAGGTGGCGAAGTATCCGTTCCTTAAACTTTCTATTGGTCTTTCCTACATAATAGGCTTGGCACAAATTACAAGTGCCAACGTATATAACATTCTTGGTGTTGCAGTTAGCAAAACCAGAGAACTTATAGCATTTGTTCGTTACCAGATGAACAAAACTGTTGGAACATTTAATGTGGCTGCAAGCTTTGAAAAAGCCACATTTCTAAGTTCCTAACCTATTTCTTCCTTCTGTACTCTGCTTGTTAGGTATTCCATCATAGTTGCACAATAAATCCTTTAAGTTTTTCTTGTTTTTATAACCAAACTTAGGTGTTTCCCCTACAATTCTCTTAATTTTACTGTCAGCAGTTAAGACTGGCCAAAATTTCTTGATGGTTACACGGACATCAAAGGAGTCAGTGCTGTAGGTCATCATGCATCTGAGACTGTTGCTGTTCCTACCTTTCTTCACATCATTCTGCTTTCGTTTCAAGTAGTATGGTTGCCCTTTGTTATATCGAATGGACATTGCTTTGCCTTTACTCATGACTAATTGTTTTTCATTATTGCCTCTTGAAGCAAAATTCTGTAAGAGTTTGTTTTGTTCCTGCAGAAAATCATCATCATCAGTACAGAGCTTGGATATCCTGGTCACTTGATTTTCAACAATATTCTGAAAAACATGTCTCGGGTGCATGCTATTGTAGTACAGCATATGGTTCCTCCAATTTGGTTTCCTGAATATAGTGATGCCAATTCCTTCGCTATTATTCATTTAAATTCTCACGTCTAAGAACTCAATCTCATTTGCTGACGTTTTCACTTTGAATCTTAGAAAGTTAGTCGTACTTGTTAAATAGTTGACAAAATCATTTAGGCATTGTATACTGCCCTTCCATAGGAATATAACATCATCCACAAACCTGTTGTAAAAGATGATGCATTCCTTCCATTCATTTTTCGTATCCATTTCCCATTGCCTTTCCCATTCAGCTAGGACTATATTGGCATAACTGTTTGCACAAGGGGAGCCCATGGCTATGCCCCCCACCCCCCTCTAATGATATATACTAACTCCAGGATTTCACTACAGTGGGGAAAAGGGCATATATGTTTTATTTGACCAATAGTATTTACATTAAGTGAAATGTGATTCAGTGAAATTAGTTTTCAGTGATTTGAGCTTTCAGTGATTTGGTGTGAGTGTTTTGAAATACAGTGAAATGAGTTTTCAGTGAATCAAAATAGACCCATATATACACACAGATATATATATACATATATATATATATATATATATATATATATGTGTGTGTGTGTGTGTGTGTGTGTGTATATATATATATATATATATATATATATATATATATATATATATATATATATATATATCTACTCCACCTCTCCTTACCAACCAGCTGACCTAAAGCACAACCCACCAAGCACACATACCCTCCAAGCCCTACCTGTCACCAGAGTACCTACAGGTCATCCTGGAATTAAGTTAGCTTCACAAACTCATGCCTAAATGTGAAACCACTTCCCCTGCTACAGCAATATAATCACTAAGTCCCTCCCCAAACCTACCTCACTTCCACTAGCTCCCCAAGCCAATTAACCTATTAACATCCAAATCCAGCTAACCTGACTTAACACTATACATGTACCCCCCCCCCACTTTCCATTCCCAGTATTCTACTCCCCCCTCAGCTCCCCCCAAAGAGGGTCCCAGACAAATTGGTTTGTCCCAAACCTAATTTATCTTTTATGTTCTTCCCACTTTCTTATTAGTGTGTAAAATAATGTATGATAAATGACAGTAGTAGCACCAGCTGTTTGGAGAGGAGTTTAATGTAGTTCAGTAATTACAAGAACAAAATGTTTTCCATTTAATATGGGAACAGCAAATGTGTGCTGCTTGTGCAAGTATAATTAAGCGCATTGCACGACATAGTAAAACTTCGTCCTTGGGGAGAAAAAATATATCCGTTGGCATTATTGTTTTCAAATTGTGTAGCTGTAGAGATACAAGCAAATTTTAAATGCTTACTTCTGTGACTGGAACTCTACAAGCTGTTATTCTGAAAAAATAACAGAAAAGTAAAACAAATTATGCCTAATATACTGGTATAAATATGGTCTGATAACTAGATGTAACTAAAACACCTTAAAATCCTATGTGTTGATGCTGCAGATGTACAAGTTTTGATTCTTCCTATGTGTTCTCTTCCTGAAATCCTGTCATTCCATTGCTGATGAATATTTCTTAGTATGAGCACATCATTTCTGTCACAGATGGGGGAACCTTACATTTTACAAAATATTATGGATCTTCTCCATCTTTATTTTTCAAAAAGAAAATTGTATTTCTATATAATAATCTTTGTAAAAATGAGTTAGCAATCTTTTAAAAAATATATAAAGAAACTAACTATATAAGACTTGCCACTTTGAAATGTTAACCCGTGTTCACGTTAAAGCTTACTTTTTCAGTGGTGATATTTCTTCTTAGGTTTTTGGGTAAATCAGTATTTTCTGAAGTTAATGAAGGTGAAGCACCCCTGCTCAGTTTTATGATTGTCATAGCCATCTGCAATCTTTTACCCTTAGAAAGTATAAGGTCATACTTTTCTTCACCTTCCATCTTGGCTGCTGTCATGAGTTACTGATTTCAAAAAATAAATGACAGTTTTAGTGCAGATTTATTTTTCTTCAAAATTGCTTTTGTTCCTAGTACTAACATTTTTTGTCGATTCAGACTTGCTAAATGAAAGACTTGACTACTTGACCCTTACTGTCTCCTGTTATTATTATCATGCTTTTATTCTTGATAAGTTTCCAGTTCTTATTACATATAAACACCATTAGCTTACAGAGATAACTAATAATTACTGCATATAAACACCAACACAAACATTAGCTTACAGAGATAACTAATAATTACTGTATATAAACACCAACACAAACATTAGCTTACAGAGATAACTAATAATTACTGCACATAAACACCAACACAAACATTAGCTTACAGAGATAACTAATAATTACTGCATATAAACACCAACACAAATATTAGCTTATAGAGGTAACAGCAAAAAGATAGTAGTTTCACCAGGAAATTAAATTCAAGATGTCCATATTCAGGCTTGTATTAGGGCCTAGAGTTTGTGGAGGCTGTGTGTCTGAGCACATATTCAGGGACATCTTGGTTTAGCCAAAGCCATCAGCCATTTCAGTGAAAGAGAATTGTTTAAGGTCATTGGCTGACTGAGGTCACCTGGACTACAGCTTAGACTAAGGACCTCATTGGTTCTTTTGAGATTTTTTTTTCTTAAAATTTGTCTCAGGTTTCAACTTTCTGTTACCTAAGAAGTTAAGTTGTGAGTGTTTCTGCCATTTCACACTGAGCTAATTGAAGGAAGGACACTGAGCAAACTCAGATCTATAATATATAACATTAAGTATCCTGTTTTTTTTTGCTTATTTTGTTCAAGTTATTTATAGCATTTTGTGTACTGTATATGTTTCTAGCAAGTTTCACTGTGTGTGAGGTATTAACTGGAAATTGTCCACTTTTATTAAGCATCTGTTGGGTTGTTTGTTTCTGATAAATTGTTTGCAGTTAAACACTTTCTCTAGAGGCTCCTTTAGCTGTTTAAAATTTTCATTTAAAGGCTCACTGCTGCTTTTCTGCTGTGAGAAACATTTCTGCAGTTTGTTTCCCATCCTCCCTATTGGTGTGTTGTTCTTATAGTTGGTGGCTTTGCAGTTGCCCGCCCCTACTGTAAATATGATCTGGAACCCTCCTTCCAGTCTAGTGTCATTACTTCAGTCTACCTAATACAGGGAGAACATTTGAGAAGGCCAATCAGCTTAGTTTCTGCTACTCCTTTCTCTCTTTCCACTAAAAAAAAAAAAAAAAAAAAAAAATTTCTAAGCTTGTTTCCTGCCTTTCCTGTGGGTAGTCTAGTCTGGATATAGATTTGCTGTGTCCAGGACTATTTGTAGGCTTCTAAGCCCCCAAGCCTTTCTGTGTTGGAGGGAAGCCTTCTAGCTTAATTTTGTTTCTTAGAACTAGCCAGTTTTTTGTTTCAGCACTCAAGTCTGTTTCTTTGAGCTCAGCACTTGTTCAGAACTTATTGTAAGCACTAAATAAGCTACAAATTACTACATCATTCAACTTTCCTCACTGTCTAGAGGAAAACAGTTTCTAGTACTTAACAAATAAGCACCTATCCAGGCATGTCTAAGGGTCAACTCCCGGTGTTTTCTCCTGTCTACCTGATGAATCTGGGCATCTTGGGGCAATGCAGTAATTGCCTCATGTACACAGACAACCCTCTCCTCCTACCACACAACACTACAACCTGTGAGAGATGCACTTATATAGCCAAACTGGAAGCAAAGCTCTCTTCACCTAAAAGTGGACTAGACAGTCAAGAGGAGAAGGTAAACACTTGCACCACACCACACTCAGCACAAAGTCCATCAAAACCTACTCCACCAAAACACACACATAGAAATACAAAACACACACCTACATTTGCAGAGGCTCTCAGTAAAATCTACCCAAGCAACAGGGACCTCCAAAGCAGAAACACAAGCAACCTCCACCCCCCCCAACACAACCCAAATGACACATAGCACACAAACTCAGTGTGCCGCTCAACCACAGCCCATAAAGCATAACAACATACCCAACACTCTAGTCATAGGTGACTCTATAGTCAGGCACACTGATGTTCCACTCACCAGGCTAAACAAGGAGAAAGTTACTGTCAGCTGCCTGTCGGGTGCCAGGATCTGCCACATAATGCATGCACTCAGGTCACTCCACAACAAGTACAAATATGACTCTGTCATTGTCCATGTTGGTGTGAATGACCTGAGATGTACCTCCTTGGACTACATGAAAAGGGACATGGAGGAGCCGCCAGATCTTGTATCCCAGGCAGGTATGACCCTAGTCCTGAGTAGCATCCTGCCATCACCCAGAATGATACCACAGTACAAGGACAAAATGATTGACTTCAGCAATTGGCTAAGCTTCTGCTGCCATTCTAAGGGGATCCAGTATCTGTCTGTCTGGGATGACATGAACGACAAACCACGATGCTTTGTCAGTGATGGCCTGCACCTGTCGCCCCTGGGATTCCGGATACTGGCTAAGGCTCTAGCCACCCCTATAGTGCCTTTTTTAGGCAAGGTTCAAATGACAAATTCACCACCCTAACTGGTACAGGCAAGAAGAATCTGAGGGTATTGCTACTCAATGCTAGATGTCTAATCCTCAAAATGCACTCACTCGAGGCATTCCTTAAAATGGAGAACATCGACATCTGTGCAGTGACAGAGACCTGGTTCAAGGCTCCAGAGAGTACCCCTGCATTACCAGGCTATAATTCATACCACACCTTTCGGCCACCTAACCTGGACCGAAACACTAAAGGCGGAGGCATGTCCATATTCATTAAGGATATCCACACCTCCAGGCTAGTTGCTCAGCATAATGCATCCGTGATTATCCAAGTGCAACTAACTCTGGGCAAGACCGCAATCCAAATTGTAGCTTGCTACAGATCCCTCCACCATGCCCCAGGATTCCCACTCCTCATTTCCTAATACACTGGAAAATATTAGGGTACAACCTAACACCCTAATAATGGGCAGTTTCAACTACCCTACCATTAACTGGGAAAACTACTCATGTACCAACTTTTGTGCTCAACGTTTTCTGGAATTCATAAATTCCAATGCCATGGATCAACTTATCCACACCCCGACCAGGGGCAGCAATATCCTAGACCTGGTTATTACCAACATGGGCAACCGGTGCTCCACACCAGAGGTCAGTTCCTCGTTGGTCATATCCAACCACAACTAATCACCCTAGACATCCACATCCCTCCCCCACCCCCCATTGGGGAAACCACAGTAAAATATTTTTCCAAAACCAACTTCACGCTTCGTAAGACAAAAGTGGCAAACTTCACGATACCCATGCTGACAGACAATAGAGGTATGACTGCTGAATCCTGCACAAATGCACTTTATAAACACTTACACGAGTGCAAGGATCGTGCAATCCCTAACAGAACCAAGATGCTATCCTCCAAAAAAAGTTAGCCAATCTGGTGGTCCCCTGCCATAAACAAACTCTACAACAGAAGAAAGAAACTGTTGCAAAAAAAGAGTAAAATCCCATGATTGGAGAAACTCCCTGGTCAGCCTCAGTAAGAAGCTGAGATCCCTCATAAAGTCCTCCAAAGCTAGTTATGAAAACAAAATCACCACTGACTATAAAGACAACCACAAAGCATTCTATAGCTATGTCAAGAATCTCAATGGCAACAATCAGATCTGCTCTGAGTTACAGCACAATGGCACTAAATATACAGAACCAACTGATATTGCCAACATCCTGGCAGATAGGTTCAGTGCTAACTTTACCCCCCTGTCATCCCCTAAAGAGCCCATCTCTATACCAGAAGAATGCAAAGTTCCTGTAATCACGGCTGCACAGGTAAAAAACACACTATCCAAAGCCAAGAACACAGCATCCATGGGACCTGACAGCATCCCAGGCTGTGTTCTACATGAACTACAGAACAAACTGGCACCCCACCTAAGTACCATGTTCAATCATAGCCTCACCTCAGGCTATGTGCCCACTGAATGGCGCACAGTGACAGTTATCCCACTCCACAAAGGGGGAGCCACCACAGACCCTGGAAACTACCGCCCCATTAGGCTAATGAGCCTGGTCTGCAAGTCTATGGAACGTATCATCATGGAACTTATAAACAATGACATTGGTAATCTCCAAACTCAGGACCCTACCCAGTTCGGGTTTGTAAAAGGCAGATCATGTCTCCTAAACCTGATAGACTTCTTTGAAGCAGTCACCAAAGCCGTAGATGAGGGTAACGTGGTTCACACAGCCTATCTAGATCTCGCCAAGGTTTTCAACACCATCCCCCACTCTGGAATTATAGATAAACTCACTAAACTAGGTATACATCCCTATGTCACAAGATGGGTTGCCAACTGGCTCACTGACAGAACCTACACTGTGAAAGTAGCAGACTCCAAATCCAACTTCAGACCAGTGACAAGTGGAGCACCACAGGGTTCAGTCCTGGGTCCTCTCCTGTTTGGTATCTACTTCTCTGAAGTACAGGCCAACACAGAAGGTCTTTGGCTAATGAAGTTTGCAGATGACTGCAAACTAGGAGCCATAATCAAAACTCCAAAAGATGTGGACATCCTACAAAAGGGCCTCGCTGAGCCAGATGCCTGGTGTCAAAGCCATGGCCTCAAGCTCAATGCCAAAAAGTGCATTGTCATCCCTTTTGGTAAAAACTCTGTACCCATGAACTACCACAAAGGTGGTAGTCTATTTATCACCAATGTGATAAGAGACCTTGGGACACAGGTGGACAGTAGTCTCTCCTTTGATAATCACATCGCCACAGTAGTCAGGAAATCCTTCTACGTGGCACACCTCATCACAAAAGGTTTCTCATCCAGGAAAAAAGAGGTCATTGTTCCCCTCTACTCGTCACTCATTAGACCCATTATAGAGTACAATGCCCCTTTTGGTATGTACCTCACAAGACATCTACAACAACTGGAAAGGCCACAGAAATACCTCACAAAGAGGATTACAGGCCTCAAACAGATGCCCTATGCAGGCCATCTCAAAAAACTGCAGCTTTACTCCGTTGCATATCGCCTATTCAGAGGCGATCTCTGCTAACACACAAAGCTATGTCAAACCCAGAGCTTTTAGACATGCTCCACTTAAAGAAATCCCAATCCCTGTGAGCTACACACTCTAGGGACCTAAACCTTGTCACCACAATAAACAGAACATGATGGAGGGATAGATTCCTGTCCCAGAGACTTCCCATACTCTGGAACAAGCTACCTATCTATATCAAACAAAGCTCCTCATTAGCACTCTTCAAGAAAAATCTTGATGATTGGATGGGAGATAGAAAATTCACCCCGGGGATCACTTCTGTGGCTCTGCTCGACAGTGGCACAGGAAAATAATTTTCTTGGGTGCCGAAAACCAGGTACCTTTGGTTAGGCTTATATAGGCCCTAGGGCCAATAGCCTAGTACCTACCTATGAACCTATGAACCTATGAAGATAAATTATCTTTTGTTATATAAATATCACCATTTCTCTTGGCAGATTGTGATGGGAATGCAATATAATATCGCTAAAGAGCCACTTTTTCTGTAAATGAATTATAATATTTACAAACGTTTGACTGGCATGGGTCCAAACAAATATTAACAAAATTCCTATTTGCTGTTTTTTTTTTTTTTTTTTTTTATTTAAAATCTGCAGTGTGTTTAACAAATATTTTAGTAGATTTACATTCCTTTCTGGACATATTAGTAGTTAACAGTCGTTATTAACAGCACAATTGAAGCATGACATACCTCCTGCTCATACTGCTGCAATCATCGCTTCAGGAAGGAAAGGGAATCTTTACCTTGGAATATGCTGTTGACCTCCCATCCAAGAAACTGATGTATACACAAGTATTAAACAGAGATTTTAGCCCTTCTAGTACCTACAGCCATTCCCTGATATGGTGCCCACCCCCATAGCTGGCTTTAGGCACCAGCGAACCCTACGGTCGCTGGGGGCTCCCTGTTCCTGGGGGCCCCCCAACCACAGCAAGTTATCTTACCTTGATACTTTGTAGCATGTCTGTCAAAACAACAAAAGCTACTACAGCAATATTCTGTACTTAAACCAGCTGGGTAATAACTCTTATTTATATCTATTTTAAAATTCAAAGATACTTCTAGTTATAGTAACAATGTTTTATCAAGCAACAGGCTTCACAATTCCATTAAATATTTTACCACTGACATAGTGCCATGGCTTAGTTAAACCCTGCTAGTGGACCTTCACTCCACTAAAACTAACAATGTAGCCAGGTTTAGGTACTTGTATTACTCGTGGCTGCAAGGGGGCCCCTTATTCTTTCTTGACCATGTGGGGGCCCCACAAAAGCTGTTGCTGGTTGGGGAAAATGAGGAGACAAAATATATTAATTCTGTGATTACGCTCTTTAACTTGAACAGGTCTGTGATATGACCTTGTTAGGATAAAGCTGATAATGAACATAAACAAGGTAATCACTAGAGAGATTAGTAGCCCAGAGTGATTGATCTCCATGCAAACCTTGAATTTGAAGAAAAGGTGATGCTTCTGATCTTCTCGGATGGTTTTCACTTACAGGAAATTCTAGAAACAGTGGCAGAACACCAGATACTACAATTGTCAACGTCTTTGCAGAATAATTCAGTGCAATACCAATAATGGCAAAATAAAGGATCAAACTCAGGAACAAATATTAAATATTATTATAATTTAATTAAAAAATTAATAGTATAACACCTTTTTGCATCAAATGCATTTTTGGACAATAAGTATAAAACTCTAATGTCTGGATTAATTGACCGTCTGTAATCTTGAATGATTTACAAACAAATCAAACTTTTTACAAAGTACAGAGAAAAATTATGAGAAAAATCAGGGAAGGTCTGTGAAATCAAGGACTGTGACAGGTTTGCATTACTCCTCACTGAGGTAAATAAAAGTGACTTACCCTGCTGCTGCTTAACGACTGCTAAACAGTAGTCATTGATCTGGTGTGCCAAAACCAGTGTTGCACAATGTATTGTTATTTGCTGAAACAAGTACAAAACTAGTATTGTTATGGTGTGTGTGTGTGTGTGTGTGTGTGTGTGTGTGTGTGTGTGTGTGTGTGTGTGTGTGTGTGTGTGTGTGTGTGTGTGTGTGTGTGTGTGTGTGCGTATGTGTAAAAAATATCAGTGATTTTTATCTGTGCACACACCCAATAATGCCGGGGCACATACATTACTCTTTTGGGTGTCAGTAAAAATGTAGCTAACAAGCAATTATATTTCAGAATTAATGCATACAATATATAATAGAACATTCAGACACTTAGATCTTCTAAGAGTCTGGAGCCCACACTCCCCAAACTGTATAACTGGATACTGGGGGGGGCTTCCTTAACCATCCTCGGCTATGTGGTGGCCCCACAAAAGCTGTTGCTGATTGGGGAAAATGAGGAGGAAAAATGTATTAATTATCTGATTATGCTCTTTAACCTAAATGGGCCTGAGATATGATCCTTTTAGAATAAATCTGATAATGGCCTCTGCTCTCAATTGCACCCATTCTAAAACCAGCCCTGCTCGGATGTGTGTGTACAGAAAGCTGCTGTAGGTTATTGGAGGGGGGGGGTCATTTTTACTTTTTTAATTTTCATCACAGTCAAACCTTAAAGGTGTGCACATGAGGTTATTATAGCTTGTGTTTGGGCTGAGGACAGTGTGGTCATTGTTTCTTTCGCTTTTCTCATGGACCTCAGAGGTGTACAAAGATGTTACTATAGCTTGTGCAGGGGCAATGTACAGTCTAGGAGCAACAAAGTAGAACACATTACTGTACTCTTTTTTTCCATTTTCCTTACAATCAACTTCAGGCATGTGTACAGCTGCCTTTGAGAGTTTGGTTTGAGAAGTAAGGAGGCATGCTATGTATACGTATGTCAGAGGTCACTTGAAGTGCATGACTGTGGCAATTTGAATGTCTGCTTTTATCCCAGTCTAACACCAGAGGGATGCATAGACATAGTCTTTTTTTTGGGGGAGGGGGTGTTAGGGAGGCAGACAGGCAGTTCCCAGATAGGAACTGTGTATCCAGAAAACAAGTGGCTTGTTAGCTTATTGTGAGCTACTATTTTGTTTTCTTTAAACAGTAAGCCTTGGGTACATCTTATGTCTTACTTGAAAAAATAAATAAATAAATAAAGGCTGCAGATTTTTTTTTACCCATGTTTGTTTAGGTCACCATTGGATTAAAAGGCTGGGAAAATGCTCTAAAATACATCCCAGAGCATGTATAACCCTATGACTTTTGAGCCCTGGCTTGGACAGGAAAGGTGTGTTGAAAGGATACAAGGAAAACTAAATGTTTGTCTTAACTGATTTCTATTCAAGCCATCATTGGATGAAAAGGTTGTTTAAAAAACATTTGAAATGTGCTTCAGAGCACATAGGAAGTTAAGGCTTCTTGAAAAAGCTGAAGAGTAAAGCAAATGTGAGAAAGGGAAGAAAAAATAAGGTGCATGGTATAGGGAGCCAAACATGGGAGGAAACTAGGGAAGACTGGAGTGTGTGTGTGTGTGTGTGTGTGTGTGTGTGTGTGTGTGTGTGTGTGTGTGTGTGTGTGTGTGCGTGTGTGTGTGTGTGCGTGTGCGTGTCTCAAACAGTAGGCCTAGGGTGCCATTTCACCTACGTCCAGACTATACATAGAGTTGATGCAATGTATCCTTGTTGCAACTAAATGTCAGTAACTGTAAATGCCCCATTTGTGAGATAGGCCAACATAGAGTGGTACATAGTCCTATTGTAATTTAAAAGCATTGTAGCGACAGGTCAGTCTGTGCTTACTACTCCTAAAACTTTGCAGCATGAACTAAAAGGTTGCACATGAGAAGTGGTAGTGATAGAGTGATACATAGAGTGGAAACGCCTAGGGGCCCCCAACTTGGCATCTGCTGGAGGCCCCCAAAATGCTAACACCAGCCCTGCCCACCCCTCAACTTTAAGTTGAGGTCCAAGAAAAAAAAAGGTCCTTGCATACTTGAGCTGGAAAAAGGTTCTTATATAGTAAACTGCAAGTGTAGCAAGTGGCTACAGCTAACAGGGACCATTGAGTTCTTCAGCTCCGATGGAAACACATTATAGGTATTCATTTCTTAATGCTGATAATAAGTTAAACCACACTAAAGTGCTTCTGCAAATGCATTACTAGCATTCAGAAAAGCATGCCAGTAAGGAAGATTGTTCTTCTTGACATATTGCATTGGACTTTGCCCCACCCTAGCTACTTCTCTGGTACTGATGGTGGATTTCCACATAAGGAAATAGTGTGGGTGGGCAAGTCAAGTTTGAATAGTCCCTTGGTAGACTAGTGTCAGTGGCTCAAAAGGGAGCATGCATGCCTTTGGTGCTGGAAGACTAGAAGGCCATGGATTCTATTCCCATTCAAGGTGGTTGGATTACTTTTCCGATACTGACACTGTAGTGCAGTATTAGGGGAGGCTGATTTCACGAGTGTGTCTTCTTGCCCCCCCTTTCAAAAAGGACATTAAATCAAGGCTCCCATCTCCTGAGCCAGTGATATAAAAGATTTCATAGCACTTAACTGCAAAGAATGGGAACATTTGTTTACAAACATAAAAAATACAAAAGTAACAGACAAGAATAAACAACAATAGACTTTCGAAGAAAGCTGCACACTGATTAACAGCTTAACATCAGCTCTCCCGCTGTGAAAAAATAAACTGAAAGACAAGGGCCAGGAACTTTGTCACTTTCAGTAAATTCAGTTACTGGCTAGTAAGTACATGCCTGAATGCCAGCAAAGAAGAAACTGAGAGAGCCTGGATTAAAATCAACTAGAAAAGATGAAGAAAAAAACATTAACTGGAAAGAATCCTGCGGCTGTTCAGCAAAAAGCAGTTCAAGCAGTAGCTTTGGTGCAAGACATGATTTCCAGTAATATAGAGGGAAAAATAACTCAAATGTGCTTGGTGAATCTTGATGCAGAGAAAACAGTCAACAAAGTAAGCTGGGATTTTATGAATAGGGCAATGGAAGAATTTGTATTTTCTGATACAATAAAAAAGTTAATTAGGAAAAATCAAAATGGGTGGGTTCCTCTCTGATAAATTATGTGCGAACAGAGGGACAGGCAGGGGTGTCCTCTTTCCCCTTTATTTGTGTTATGTTTAGAACAATTAACAAAGAAAATAAGGGAATCAGAAATTCAAGGATATAATTGATATGGTATCCAAGAAAAGCTGGCTTTATTTGCAAATTATATTATTTTATACCTGATAGAACCAGAAAAGGGCATATCAGTGCTATGAAACATTCTGAGACAGTTCTGTTTTTTTTTTTCAGAACATAAAATTACTAAGGATAAAACAAAGACTTTAACTGTAAACTGTGTACCCACACGTGAGATGGTTCATCAATAGCTATATTTATGGGGACATGATAAAGTGAAGCATTTAGGAGTAAGGGTTAAAAAGATTTTGTTATAGCAGCTAAGGATATTTGGGAAAAGACTAAACAAAGGATAATACAAAAACTGAGAATCTGGAAGCTCTTGCCTATGGATATAGATAGCAAGATACAAGCAGAAAAGATGTTTTCAGTCCCTTTAGTTTTATACACGGATCAGGCATATTTTTATCAGTCAGAGGAGAAGTTGTGGATTGTAATTAATTGAATGGAAAGACTTTATCCAAGAGCGGAAGAGGGCAAGAGTCAAGTGGAATACGTTGATCCTTCCAAAAGAATAAGGAGATTTCAGATTTCCTGACTTGAAGGGATATATTTTACCTACACAGTTAAAGCTCTTATACATAAAACAAGCAGAAAGCTACAATTCAAAGGGGAAGGGATGATGATGATGGTGCTGGGGTAATTCAAGAAATAAAGAAAGAGAGGGATTTTGGATGCTGATCCTTAAAGGAGAACAGCAGCAGTAATACAGAATATTATATTCATAAAATAGCAGACAGTATACTAAGAACAAAGCCAACACGGGACTTGAGAAAGGAGATTCTTCTGACAGGGAAGACTGCAATTAGGAGTACTGAGAAGAGGCAAGACCGGTCTGGAATTTACTGGAGGAAGCTGGCAAAGGAATTAATGTATTGGCAACAAATAATTAAGAGAGAAAAAAAAAATAAAATGGGAAGAAGAAAAGAAGACATCTGTAGGCTAGAGACTGTCATCTTATCAGCTCCCTATTACGCTGTCGCAGAGGCAGGTTGTCGAATGCATCTTTGTCGAACTGAAAAGCACGAAAAGGCAAAATAGCAAAGCTGCTTTTCAGCAAATTCTTTCCCTGGGAAAGAATATGTTTGCCCCTTTCGCTACTTTGCCTTTTTGGCACTGTAGTGCGATCTTGGAGTTGGTATACTTAAGTAGTGGGGGTGGTGGCACAGCCCCCCACATTATGCAATGTTGTATAGGTTTTTTTTTTTTTTCTTGGGAACAGTGATTTTTTTCCCTTGGAAAACAATTGCTGTTGTGAGGTTTCGATGTTGTAAGCTTTCGCTTACATGGGGTTGATTATGTGTCATTCGCTCTTCTGAGCATGCGATATCATAATATAGACCCTTCTTATCAGGGATTGCTATCACAGTTCAGAGAATAGCAAAGACAAAGGGATAGGGAAATCCTAAATGAAAGACCTGCACTGGCTGAGTTTTAATTGAATCTAGAACAGAAGCTGCTATTAGGGATAATTATTAGGGCATATAAAATATTACACAGTAACTATATGAATCAATCTGGGGTGGCCACGGTGGTGCAGCCATTAGCGTTGTTACCTCATAGTTAGAGGATCTCCGGTTTGATTCTCAGCTGGGGTGCATTGTGTGCGGAGTCTGCATGTCCTCCGTGCAGTCATGGGGGTTTCATCCAGGTGCTCCGGTATCCCCCACATTCCAAAGACATGCAGTAGGTGGACTGGACACTCCAAATTGGCCATAGGTGAGAGTGAGTGTGTGAGTGTGTGGTATGAATGAACTATGGCAGCACGGCTAGCCACCCGGCGGTGTAAACCTTGGCTTGAGATAATTGTCACTGCTGAAGTGGCATGCCAACCCCATGTGCAAAAAGTGGAAAAAGGGGTTGAGGATGGGTGATGGATGGAACTATATGACTCAATCAGAGGAGGTCAAAAAGGACTGGGAAGATAGATTAGATAAGGAATTCACAAAAAAAACAATGAGAAGACATTTCTATGGCTCCCAAATATGCAACAAAATCTAGAAGCTTTAGGATTTTTGCCAGGAAGTGTTTGCATTGGTACTTTTATACCCCAAGCAAACTCCAAAGAATTTTTCCTCAGGTGTAATGGAGAAGAAAGAGATACGTGGGAGAATGTTCTCAAAGAGTAATGAGTTGGCAGAGTTTAAAAATTCCCTACAGAGTACTCTGTCAGGGATACTAGGTGAGCAAATGAGTGTAACTAAGGAACTGATTTTTTGAGCTGGGATATGGGATATAAATTGCTTAGACATAGTAAGGCCTTTTGGTGGCTCCAAAAAATAAATTACCAGAAAATGTAAATCAAAGTCTAAACAAACTATCCTTAAAGTAGTAACAGAGATAAATGAAGAGGATGTGGGAACTTTAGAAAATGGTAGATAAAACTTACATAGAAAAAGTGGAAATTTTGGGAATGATACATGTAAAAAATGTTTTGGAGGAGGAGTGAGGTTTAATAGAAAGCAGAAATTGAACAATTTATGTAATATTGGTATGATTATATTGTGTGGAACAATATGTGTTGTATCATGTTTGTAAATGTGAACTCGTTAATCTGGTTTGATTACTTTTATATATATATGTTTGTCTATGTTACAAGTAATAATTCAATAAAGGTATTTAAAAAATAATGAACAAGAATATAGAACATCTCAAGAAAACATCAGCACAATAAAAACCTTAATTAATTAATTAATAAGAATTATTCAACAATTGATTAATTAATACAAAATATCTAACCCACCCCTTCAGTCAAAGCCAGTACTTGACATTTTTAAGGGCTTCTTGCTTATTCTATATCTTATTTTGTATTGAATTAGTTCTTCATATCCAAGTAAACTATACTGCAGTCATACAAATTCTGTCTACTAAATCAGCTCATGCAAGAGAAAGATATGAATTACATAAACTAAATCTTATAATTTCTAGTGATATATTAAAGCAAAACAGAACATGCACTGTAAAAGCTACTATAGACAAAGGCCTGACAATTTAACATAGTCTAGAAAAGCATGTTGCTTGGTTAAACAACAATACTCATTTGTTAACCATGTAGGCCCACTGGACACATATTCCATTTTCAGGGGCAACCAGGGAACATCATCTGGTTAATTGACTTGCTTAGAGTCACACAGCTGGCAAATGGAGGTTGTAGGAATCAAACCTAGGACAGCTGCAGGTTCCAGGTCTAGCAGCAAATTGTTTTAAACCTCTTCACCAAACTGCCTCTTCCACATGATATACATTAACAAATATTTATATTTAATTTCAGCCTTGGCTGGCAGTTTGAATAATAAAAATATCCATAAAAAATCAACCCAATCTGATGAGTTCAAAAATCTTTTTCTTCATAGTCATAATGCTTGCCTTTCCACCAATGATATAGACTTGCAAGGGTCAATATAATAGAAGGAGGACATAATATGAAAATACCATAACTTTCTATGATCATATAATATAGACATATCAATTTTCCAAAATTTAATTTTATAATAAAATTGTTTGAAATCTTTATCGATCATCCTCTTAACAGTATTCATTGTTTTACCCCATTCCCAAAAATGCACATTTCTGCAAATATAACTTTCCTAAAAAGGTTGTATGCAGTTTAGTAACCAGTTTTAAAACATAAAATATGTCAAGGGAACTCAAATATACAGTTAAGTTAACAAACCCTAAGCCATCTTCTTTTGGTTTATCATAAATAATACCACATTTTATGGGTTTTCATTAAGAACCCCAAATAAACCTAAAAAACTAATAAAACAGTTTCTTTGCAAGTTATAGTTGTAGTTGGACCAATTAATTCTAGATGATATTAATGTCACTGTTCACAGTAAAACAAAATAAGCTACATAATTCAAATCTGTTTAAATGTCTTTGAGTGTTAAGCTTGCTTAATAAATGTACCCAACTTAAAATTCAAGTTAAAGAAGGACCAGCCAGATCAAACATATTTTTCTTAACTATGAAAGAAATCCAACCTACAGCAAAAGTTACAAATCTGTTCAATAATGAATACCATTTCATACCAACTTGAAATTAGTACAAATGCTAAATACATTGCTTCAAGAACCTGACAGAAAGTGGTTCTTAATTCTAGCATGACCCAAAAGGTTGCTTAGTCAACTGCCTAATAATTATTTATTTATTTTTCTGGCTGGCATACTTGGAAACATACATTTTATATAATAGCAGCCATAGCAAAGATATATGTAATACACATCTAAAATGCAGGACTTGGTGGTACGCAAATGTTTCATCCTGGGAGCAGATACTGTTACCATGCAGTCTGCTGGACTCATATTTATCACCTTGAAACAAGCTTATAAAATTGTTGTGGAAAAATAACTTCTCCATATCTGTTTTATTCTCATTTTATTATTCTAATAGGAAAGAAAAGTGTGGATTAAGTTGGAAGTATTTTTCATTTCATTTCCTCCGTTAGTTAAGAAAACACTACTCTAAGGTGAAATCCACTTAGCAGTCTCAAAATTAATGACTTCTACTTTTTGCATAATCAAAATTATCAATCAAATTCAATCAGTTAGCTATCAAATGCTTTGCTTGGTTGCTAGGAAGGTTCACTGAGGATTCTCTACTACTCTTTTGCAATGTTATTCTACTTGATCTCAGCTCTGATTTATTAAGCAATAGCTCAAATATCTGTCAGCTTCTCCACAAGGAAAAAACAGAAAACCATGCAGTAAATGATGGAGTAATAAAAGCTTTAATGCCAATAGAAAAATCCAAATGTAGTCAGTAAAATTATCCCTTACACAGATAAAACAGGATTTTGTCCCACCAAAACTACTGGAATTTCATCAGATACCATCATGAAAACTAGATAGACCTTTAAATACATAGTCATCCAATCACATTTAAAAAATGAAACACACCTTCAACAAAGAGCCAATTGTAACATCCCAAAATGTACACACCCTAAAAACATTTCCTAGTTTTCATGATGGTATCTGAGGAAGTCCCAGTAGCTTTGGTGGGACGAAATCCTGTTTTACCTGTGTAAGGGATAATTTTTACTCCATTTACTCCAATTTTACTCCATCATTTACTGCATGGTTATCTGGTTTTTCGTTGAGTTGGACTTACTTTAGTGGTTATACAGCTTCTCCACAAGCCCAGATGTTCCACCAAGAAACAGTACAAGTAAGTTGTTTATCTTGCAGGATATATACATGTATGACATGATTTATAAACTAATACATATGCTGCAGATAACATACTGCAAACAAGTAATGGAAATGAAAATGAAGATCTTTTCATTTTAATCCAAATATTTATATATCCCTTTTTAGAAAGATAAAACAGATGAACAGCTATTGAAAGACATATATCATAAGATACTATAAATGGTGTTGATCATGGCTCCCTTCCTTGCATCCTTGCCTCTCCTCTGTCTTAGATGGGAGCATTGTTTCAGTAAAATCAAATAAAAGAAAGCTAGGAAACAAACAAAACATTTTAGTATAGTTGTGTTTACATACACACACACACACACACACACACACACACACACACACACACACACACACACACACCCATACACACACACTGATAGTTTTGTAGTTCTGCACTTGTGCATTAGTTTGGTATCTTGCATTTGTCTGTATTACGAAGTTGTAAACAGAAAGACCAATAATGAATGAAAAAAATGTGTGATTCCACACTTAAAACTGTCAGCTATTATTTAAATGAAAGAGGATATTCTCAGCTTAAATGTTAATGTAATATTTGTGGCATTTAATATATCTCTACTTGTTTTTATAATTCTTTCTAAGAAATACTTGCAAGAAATGATGCAACCACTGTTACTTCACACTGATAATTCTATTTGTATTTGAAACAAAAAGATTTCCATCCATGCAGGCACCCAATTCCTTACACATTCTATATTGGCCTCATTATATCTATACATCCATCGAGACAGATGATGTAAAATGGAGGGGAGCTATACTCAGAAATCAAAATTTTCTGTGTCACATTTTGTATCTGTTAGATGCTAAATACCAAAGTTTAGAAATGCAGATCCTTTTCTAACCTCACACAGACGTCAGCAGTGAGCATGTGTTAGGCGCCATCATACAACCTTAACAGTGATGCATACAGGGTATATAATATGAAAAATATGTGATACTCCTTGGCAGCTTTCAGCCATTTTTCTATGAGTGACAAAGTAAGGAATGTGATGTTCAGTATCAAAACCCTAAAATATAAGTAATTTTCAAATTACACTCTAAGCATTCACATATTACATTTATCTTTTTTACGTTTTTAGTTAAGACGGTATTATATTTGTGAGAAAAGAACGAGTATAAAATATACAATTTTCTTGTTTGCTTTCTTTGCTCTTTGCAAACTAAATAAAATAAAAAAAGCTAATATAAATGAAGCACCCTGATTTTGTTTAATAATTTGCTTACCTTTCTTGCTTTGTTTTATTAGTAACACTAGGCTTGTTATCAGTGGCTCGCTTTCATTCAAAACACAAGGATATGGTTCTGTTGATTCAGGGTACCATAGCTAGAATACCATATAAATATCCCTACCATTTTTGGAAGGTGTATGTTGTGATACTTGAGTAATGGAATCAGAGGAACTACAGGAAGTTGTCAGATATGATGGATACATACAAATATTTCAGGTATGGCCAATAATGCCCTTCTATCCTGGTAATATAGCAAAACAGACAACTCCATAATAAGTGTCCAAGTTGTTCTTAAAAAATTCTAAATGTGTGCTTGCTTTAATGTAACTGGGTCGTCTATTACAGGCATCGGCAATTAGTATATCTCTCATGTCTATACAATCTTCTACACAGATTGTCTGGAGATTTTCTACTCTTCTTTGATAACCCCCAAGCATTCCAAGAGGTAATGATGGCCTCTAAACCTGAATAAGGTCTCCTCTTAAATATCTGTATAAGGTGCTGTACAAGTTCAGATATTTTAATCTTTCATAATACCTTAAATTTTCACATCTCGGGATGCTGTTGATACACTTCCACTGTAATATTTCCAATTTACCCGTGCTGGTTTTCTTATAAGGTTTACATGTTCTTATTATGTACTGTAGTTTGGGCTAATGTAACTTACAATAATTTCATAATTTCTGATTTCCTAGACTTTACAAATCTTTTTACATAGCTTATAGTTTTAGAGCTATAATTAACCAACCGGTTGAGATGATCAGAAAAACCTCAAAGCTGAGTCTCCCCATATATCCACATCCTTAAATGAATTCACAGTTTAAATATTAAATATTTTCCTTCAGTCTATGTCTTCCAAATCCCATATGTTTAGTTTTGGATATATTTAGCAGCATATTATTCTCCTGTGACCAAATGGTCAAATTAGTCAAGTTCTTTTACAGATATGCCTTATCTGTAACAGATGTAATCAGTTTTCCCAGTTTCAAATCATCTGCATACAGACTGTAGAGTACATTGGATGAAAAAGATAGATCTGAATGGTACAAACAAACCAAGTATATGTTTAGGAAAGGGCAATGTGAGACACCTCGACTGTAACCTCAAATGTCACATGTCCAATCACTGTATAATACCTTCCATGTCCTGTTTGTAAGCTCTGCAGCTATGCTAGCTCTGAACATTAAATTAATATCTAATTGTTCTAATTTACTGATATGACACTATCAAAGACTAAAGGTAAAGCTATATAAACTATATCACAGTGCATTGTTTCATTTGTAGCTGTTATTATATTACCATAGCCCATCATTTACAGGTAGTTACCTAATTATTTTCAACATATGCATGTTGATATATGATTTCAAGACCCATCTTTTTTCATTTTTGACAATTTATCCAAAATAACCCTTGCTATTATTTCTCCATGATAAGAAAGCAGACGCATGGATCTATATGACTGTGGGTTTGTCCTATTTCCCTTTCCCTTAAAAAGACTTTTAACAAGTGCATATTATCAGTCTTAAGGAATTTCACCATACTTAAATAACCTAATGAATAAAAAATGTAATGGTACTGTAAGTTCATGATGAAGTGTTCTCAGATCATTATTACTAATTCTGGTTCTTCCCTGTGCTTTGCTGAGATTCAGTTTTCATACAATGTTTTGCAACATAATCTAATTTAATTGCATTATCTGAAGTGACCTGGATGTTGCTAACACAAATTATTGGTGTGCTGTCACATACACATGGGAAGAGCATCTGGGAGGTACCTTTTTGGTAGTGACTATTTGATAGAGACCATGATAAAAAGACATTCTGAGTCTTGTCTAATGCCGAGGAGAAGTGCAGTAGACTGCTGAAAGGACCCAGAGAAGTGTGAGATGTGGGTACAGATGTAAGAACTGGAACTTACGTGACCATTGTTAAAACGGGCAAGAAGACTCAAACAAAAACAAATATGATGACTGCAGAAAAGAATAAGTGATGCTGGAGTAGTGGTTACATTGTAGGGTATTGCATGTCACATTTATGGCATTGAACTCCATAGCCACTGCTTGTATTTTGGTGTGTCAAATATGCATAGCTGTGTAATTTTCTGGCAATTAGTGCAGATGAATAAAACTCTAACTTGTTAATTAAATGATTCCTGTTCCAAAGGCGCAGGGTTTGAATTGTTCCACTCTTGTTTACCTACTGTGTGATCTTGGTCAAGTCAATTAACCAGTGTTTTGGGGCAATTGGTAATTTGAGCTAGGCTCCTTAATGGCCCCAAGATTGCAGGCCTAGTAAGAATTTGTGAACTTATGAACTTTCTCTTGAACCAAAGAAGAAGAATGTTGTAAAAGCATTTAAGTGTGATCAATGCCATACTGAATTAAGAGGTCTGTAAGAAGAGAACTGGTTGTGTGTATTTTGAGCTCTTAGCCAAATTAACTTTTTTCATGTGTTTTTATTTCCAGAAAAGATACTATGAATGAAGCTTCAGGTATAGTTGTTTGCTAGAAAAATGTTGGAGGTATGACAACAAAAAATGAATAATAACATTGGTGTATTTTGTTATGTACCCTGTTTCACAGCTTCTACATAAATGAGTCTATTGTTGTATAATGAAGGCATGGTTGTTAATAATCTAAAGGTATGATCTTATAGATGATACATTATTTTGTCTTATCCTAAACCTATCATGAATTAATTTGGAATATATGTATGTGAGCAGAGCGTAACTGTGAAATAATACTTGAAAGGCTATAAATATTTACAATTTTTTATTTCAAGCTGAAAAAGAGTCCAAATGTTTTACTCTGCATAGTCTAACCTTTGTTACATTTGTTGACAACACAAAACTTGTGCCGTTTTGCACTGAAACAGAGTTCAGTCTTTTTTACAATGCCTAGTCTAACCTTAGTTACATTTGTGGAAAACAAGAACATTCATGATTTGAATAATATTGGAGGAAATTAATGGAAGAGTATTCAGATCATGGCACACTTAAGATTAAGGAAAACATACTGAGTGGAAGAGAAATGGTCACTGGATAATGACAGGAATGTTAGTGAGTTAAAACAGTTTGTAAGGAACAGTTATCATCAACCACCATTCCTTCCATTTCTACATGGAGTTGTGATGAGCTCCCTGTTGAAATGATGGCACTCAAAATACCAAGTACCGACACGTGGAAAAAATGTTCGGAAACATAGCAGAAGAGGAAATCACGAACATTATTCTCCTTTAAACTTCTATTTTGCGGGGGACAAGCCCCCCCCCCCCGAACTTATGTATACTAACTCAAGAGATCACCATACCTCAGAGAAAAGGGAATATTCAGAGAAATGGCCATCTCAGACTTACTATATGTAAGTCTGCTTTTTTTTTAGCCATTCGGTTTTTGTGTTTTGGGACTCACTTTAGTGTGTCCCAACATTTTAAATAGTTATCTTTGTGGTGATCTGACAATTTTCCCCAGTTCAGGGACACTACTCTTACCTTTTTAACAGTCATACCAGCCAACTGCAGATCATCCCTCATGCAAATCATAGATCTGTTGACTGGATGACCTCATCTAGTCTTGCTTCCTTTCCGCCTCTCCCAAACTTTCTTTACCAAATCATCTTCTGCATTCGTGCACTTAACAAAACTAGTGTACTCTTTTTTTCCCTCAGTTTCTCTGCAATTGGGGTTATTTATTTATTTATTTAGTTACTATTTGTTTACCTCAATGGGTTGCCAACTGGCTTACTGACAGAACCCACACTGTAAAAGTAGCCAACTCCAAATCCATCTCCAGACAAATGACAAGTAGAGTACCTCAGGGTCAGTCCTGGGACCGCTCTTGTTTGGCATCTACTTCTCTGAAGTACAGGCCAACATTAAGGGACTCTAGCTAACAAAGTTTGCAGATGAATGCAAACTGGGAGCCGTTATTGAATCCCCAAATGATGTGGATATTCTACAAAAGGGCCTTACAGAAACAGATGCTTGGTGCCAGAGCCAAGGGCTCAAGCTCAATGCCAAGAAATGTATAGTTATCCCCTTTGGGGGAAAAACATGTACCCATGAATTGCCACATAGGTGGCAGTACACTAAACACCGAAAGTATGATAAGAGACTTAGGGACACAGGTGGACAGTGGTCTCAACTTCAATAACCACATTGCCACAACAGTTAGGAAATCCTTCTATGTGACACACCTCATCACTAAGGGATTTTCATCCAGAAAAAAGGAGGTCATTGTCCCACTGTACTCATCCCTCATTAGACCCATTATAGAATACAATACCCCATTTGGTATGTAGCTCTCAAGACATCTGCAACAACAGGAAAGGCTGCAGAAATACCTCACTAAAAGAATCACAGGCCTAAATCAGATGCCCTATGCTGACCATCTAAAAAACTCACCTATACTCTAGCATATCGTCTACTCAGAGGCGATATCTGCTTAACATACAAGGCCATGTCAAACCCAGAGCTGTTGGACAAAACATGCTGGAGGGATAGGTTCCTGACCCAGAAACTCCCCAGACTCTGGAACAGACTGCCTATACATGTCAAGCAGAGTGCCTGTCTGGCCCTCTTCAAAAGGAACCTTGATGATTGGATGGGAGATAGGAAATTCACCCCAAGGATCACGTCAGTTGCCCTGCTAGACAGGGGTCCAGGGAAGTAAATAAGAGTGGGCAAGTGTAGAAAAAATACGGGGATTGCTGTATTAAGAGCAGAAAACTGCAGAAGTTGTTAGCAGCTGGCAGATATATATTTAATGAGGTTATTGAGACATTAAGGAAGAAATAAAATTGAAAGCCAAGGTTACCTGTTAGCTGATGGTTTTAAAGTATTTAAACAACAGAGTCCTCCAGAAATATTGATATCATGCAGTTTAAACACAGAGTTAAGAAAGTTGAGATAATGGAAGCTACCATCAAATCAGTATGAGGAGTGGCTGCTGATTTTGATCAAATGAAGTTGCGTGAATGAGTATTTTTCTGGTTTATTAGAGGAAGACAAGGGAGCATATGAAAGGTAGAAATCTGAGGGAAGATTTAGTAAACTAATGGTTGTAAGTATAACTTAGAAACTAAGAGAAGATGTTGTTTTGGTTTGGGAATGATCTAAAAGATTGAAGAATGTTATAAGTAATGACTTCATAGAAGTGTTTAATGAGATATCTGAGAGGGGGGGTTGATATCAGGGATATGATATCAAAAAAGGAGATTTAAAAGTGTACCCTTCATGAAATGAAAGAATGACACATATTACAGGTCTGATTAAAAATGTTTGTAATTTATGCATTGGAAGAGCTATGGCAAAGAGGCAGGAAGCTTACATATGTTTCAAATGTGGTATATGAGAAAGGACTGTATTGATAATATATTGAATGTAGTATTTGTTTTGTGCATTGGCAAAATAAGGTAAAATGATAAATGTTTGTATAGGTTCAGCAGAAAGATTTTGAAAGGTTTAAAAAAGCAAACTAGAAGTACTAAGGAAAATGGATGTGCATAAAGAAATTCTTGAATTTGGAAGGGTTATATATGGTAAGGGGGGGTTAGTGTGGTTGAAAGATCTCTGTTCCGTTTCATAGAGGATTAAAGCCCTGATTACATCCCAGATGACCCGCATTCAATTAGTTGCCCTGGCACTAGAGGAGTCAACCAATGAGAGGGAGGAGTAATGGAGCTATACCAACTAATTTATGCCAAGGGTGGGGAGGCGGATGTATTGTGGAGTCATGTTGTTAATGTGTTGTCAGTAGTAAGACCTGCAACCAGTAAAAAATCAAGTACATCAGGAAGAAAGGTGGACAGGACCCCCAGATATAGGTGCATCACAGAGGTAGGGCACACTCATGCACAATACTTCTAAGTAAGTATGTCTATCCAGGAAAGATTTAACAAAAATCCCTAGATGGCCTTATTATACTGTCACCTCTACTACCCTCCATAGCCATGAGAGTATTGGTAGCCCAATGACAGATACATCTCTTATTTGGAGAACATGTTAGGAGTACCACCAAAGTTGTAGGACCCTTGTAAAGAGAAGGAGCCATATCAAAATGGGAATCTGTAATCAGCAGTCACTGCCAAAAAATGATAGAATAGGATTATTGCAGGATTGCCATTTTAGTCCTTTGCTGTATGCACATTATATAAGTATACTTTAAACAGCATTAAGAGAAGCTTTGAGGTTATGGTTCCTGGCATACTGAATTCAAGTGTCTGTTGGAAGCCCATGCTGGATTACAAGTAGAGCCAAAAGATTCTGGAGGAAAAGTGGTAACTTTAGGTTTACACAGATTTTAGGCCACATTTTCACATAAATAGTAAGCAAGCACATTGCATACTGTCTCTTTCTAAAAGTAAGAAATGTAAGCATTTTTAAAAGAATATAACTAAAGGCAACCTACTATGATGTGGCTAGATTATTTGCAAATAGAGGGCAAATGATGTTATTAGTGCTTTATCAAAATGCAATATCCCAAGCATACCTCTCAACTGTCCAGATATTTGCCTCATATTTTTGGTCTGTTCCTCATAAACTCTGTATTTTTCTGGCAAATCAATGAGGGCTGAAATCAGTAAATAATGAAAGACATTTAGTTTCAGGCATCATATTTTTCAACAAAGGCATGATAACATAGCTCCTGTTGTGTCAATAACTTGTTAAGTTTATATCAGCAGTATGATTGTCATGTGTTCTTTCCATAACCAGGCAGGCGAAATCATAGTGTATTAGTTAAAAAAGATGCTCCATTCCATGCGTTCATGATCAAAGTCAGGATTAACTGCTTTAGCTCCCTTTTCTTAATGTATCGGGACTGTACATTCAGTACAAACTGAAGAATGACTGGTATTGCATAGTTACCCTGTATCACAATGACTTCTCATTGCAAGTAGAAAAAACACTAACAAAAAATACAGATGCATGTAGTATTCTCAAGTCCAACAATTGCCTTCTCTAAATACAAATGCATGTATTTAAACAATGTGTAGTTTTTGTTTGACTATGTCCTTGTTTTTTCTGCTACAGTGAATTAAATACAAGCTAAATTACAAATAATGTATTGAAGGAATAATATTGTCAACTGCTGTTTCTCTAAGATAGATTATCATATATCAAAATATTACTTCAAATATTTTAAATGATATGAATACCAAAATCATATTTCTTACACGTATCAAAATGCACTTGTTAAATACCTTTTTCATCAAATATTCTTTCCACCAAAATCTTGTCATTCAGATTTGCACTTGTCAAACATCAAATCTTACTACTCAGACCTGTACTAATATATTAATACTAGGGGATTGTGCCCTGTGGAAAAAAATTGATTTATCCCATCAGGTAATGTGTAAATCATAACTCTCTGTATAACCTTTGTTTTTGGCCCTGTTAGCTTGATTCTGCACAATGACTCAGTATTCATACTGAGGGTAAATCTTTTAATCAAAAGCAGCGTTTCTAAAATCATGAAATAATCTAGAACTGACTTTCTCACACTAAATCAAAATAACTGGCAGAATATATTCTTTTTTCAAATCCCAAATTAAACTACTGTGTTTTACCAACACACAACACGTTATTTCTTATTTCCTGAATACAGTTACTTGTTAACACAATCATGCATGTATAGTTGTTTTTAAGTAGCCCATCTCTACTCTTGTGACTTTCACGTGTGTAATCCCTTACTAGATGATGTTGTACTTGTACTTTGCAGTTACTAAGTACTAAAATCATAGCTCTAAAAATATTACATGTAAAAATCATAAACATTGTTATCTTCTGCCACTATATATTGCATTTCTTTGGAAACACCTGATTCAGGCAAAATCTGTAATGCTATTTTTCATGACCAGTGCCAACTGAGTAATATACATATAATTTTGTAAAGCATTACTGACTACAGCAAATGAAGTCTGATTTGTTATATCTTTGGTGCCATTTATTTATTTTTACTTATTGTTTCATTGGTTAATCATATTGTTTATTCTAATAAACATGTCAAGATAAACACGTCCCTATAGTTTTCATACTGTATCTGAATAATGCCTGCTGTGATGCCATTTTCTTAATTCTATGTTGGATCAAATGCACATACTCTGTATATTATGGAAATTATCTGATTACATCCCAAACTAAAGAACTTATACTGTACATTTGTGTTCCCTGTTGACCAAATTCTAACTAAATCTTTTTGATTTGTTAATTCAGTAAGTTTATTGCAGCCACTGGTACCTTATTTTCAAGGGAAAAAAATGGCTAAATTTGTTTTAATGACCAACCTCTAAGGCAGTATTATTGTAAAATAAAACTAAGACCACTAAAACTGTTTGTATTTCCTAGGTGACCATCCATTTGGATACAGAGGCATAAAAATGTCATTGAAGCAACAGTAAATTTTATCTAATGCACTGTAATTAGTTTTGCAAATGCTCTCACTACAACTTGTCTCAGAATCTATTAATGGCAATAGAAGAGTAATGCTGACATTCCCTTCATGTTTAAATCAAAAGTTCTTGATGTAGACTTTTAATCTCATGAATAAATCATTAAATCTTTATGTAATAAGACCTAATGTATGCCTAAACTATTTGTGGGATGTGAATGTCAGTTCCCTTAGCAATGCATTCTCTTTTTTGTGTAGGATGTCTTTAAGTTTATATGTTTCTTTTTTTTTTTCAGTTTCATCCTCTTTGTTGTGTATTTAGATACGCATTTCCCACCAGCTTCCTCCTCATTTCACAAAATAAATAACTAAAAAGCTTTAGCGGGGTGGTTTACATCTAGTGAGTGATACCGTCTCAGTATAAATTAAAATTCATTCTCATGGTACACTGCATACCACTGCCTCTGCAGAAGATCAGGGGTAATAAAACAAGAAAATATAGTGACATGGGGGTCACTCTATCAGTCAGTCTTAGACAGTCTAAAAGTCCAGTTTCTAAAATATCTCTTTCTGACTGAAATAGTAATGCAGTAGGATGTGGTTTGACATTTGTCTTTTTTAGCATCCTTTGGTTTCTTTTTGTCAGATAAAATAGTTTTTGATCAGTGCTCAAAGCAAGGGTAAGCAGTATTCATATTCTTTGCAAATGTCCACTACATACAGAGCCAGATCATGGTCAATTTGACCCAAGGTATGGTAATGGACCATCCCGACCCCCTTCCACAGCCATTCCAGTGTCTCTTTACCTGTCTCCCCCTAAATAACATAAATACCATTCAAAACCATTAGTGTGCACATTATTTTCATCTTTACCTTTGACATGATGACAGAGAAGTGGATTTAATTTAAAATGTTTAACTTATTCATCCTTTGCTAACCAGGTTAGTCCAATTAGGCTAGTAGCCTCTTTTCAGGGGAGGCCAGAGGTGGTATTTATATTACAAGGGGAAATTTGGCCAAGCATCAGGGAACTTCCATTTTGTTTTTGGTATGTGCCATGATATATTTTGTATCCACCTGAGCTACCACCAGATTAGGCAGATAAGGCCTATGTTTAACATCTTAGTCAAAGGCTGACACACTTGTGAGTGTGGCCACCCTCCCCAATGTTGTACTGCAGTGTCATAAATCCATCTGCTTAGTCTGGGAGTAGAATCCACAGCCTTCCGCACGGAAGTCATGTGTGCTACATGTTGCACCACTAACACTGCTTTCAATTTTTAAAGCACAAACACTGATGGCCATTTGGTAAACAAAGCAAAATAACTGCACATTGAAAACAGACTTGGCATGAATATCATAAACTTCTCTTCCTATGAAGCTGACATTCATTGAAAATGCATTGAAACTCAAATGCCTTGAAAATGCACCTGGCCAGATAAAATACATAGGTTGTCTCATGGACTCATTCAGGAGCAGAGTGCATACCTTGTGGAAGAAGGGTATTTGTGCAGTTTAGAATGGATATACCAGAAGAGAAAGAGATCAGTTTACTGCCCTCCTTCCTTTTAATCCCTGATGACAGTCATTCTACCGTGGACTCCTCAGTAAGGACTCTCAGGTAACTGCACTCCAAACACCAACATATGTGCACCCGAGTGCCTATGACTACATTAAAAACAACTTGCCTCCATTTCTGTGTGTTTTCACCATCTTTCCTTGCAGTTAGGCTGTTAACAATTACATTATACTCTGTAAGCACCCCGCCAGTGACAACTATTTGCTGCTTCTATTGCTAAGCTATATTTTTTCCCATACATTCAAAGGTATTACCTTAACTTTCATTTGTCAGGTCTTGTTTGTTATTCCCACCAGCTCTTGATTTATGTTGAATTTGGATTATCTTACATTTTACTGATTGATTTTGTTAAAATTATTCCTTACCAGTTGAATCAAAAAGCAGTTGACCCGTCTGGTGGACCTCGGCCATAAATAAGCTATACAACAGAAGGAGGAAACTATTACATGATAGGGCAAAATCCCAAAAAGGGAAGGCATCCCTGATCAGAATTAGCAAGAAACTTTGCTCCATCATAAGATCATCAAAGGCTAGCTTTAAAAGAAAAATCGCCAAAGACTCTAAAGATAATCACAAGGCATTCTTTAGCTACATCAAGAATCTGGGTGGCAACTCTCAGATCTACTCTGAGCTGGTGCAAAATGGCATAAAATACACTGAACCCACTGACATTGCCAACATCCTGGCGGACAGGTTCAGTGCAAACTTTACCCCCCCCCCCCCAAAAGGGCCAGTGTCTATCCCAGAAGAATGCAGTCCCCCAGACATCACAGACACACAGGTAAAAGCAGCCCTTTCCAAAGTAAAAAACACAGCATCAATGGGACCGGATGGTATCCCGGGCTGCGCCTTACACGAGCTCCAAAAAGAACTAAACCCTCACATAAACTCACTGTTCCAACTCAGCCTTACCACAGGTTATGTATCCAAAGAATGGCATACAGCAACAGTAATCC
This sequence comes from Protopterus annectens, assembly GCF_019279795.1. Lineage (NCBI taxonomy): Eukaryota > Metazoa > Chordata > Ceratodontiformes > Protopteridae > Protopterus > Protopterus annectens. The sequence goes on along the minus strand of NC_056742.1, from coordinate 283,457,848 downwards.
CGCTCCACAAAGGTGGTGCCTCAACGGATCCCGGGAACTATTGCCCTATAAGCCTGACTAGCCTGGTCTGCAAGGCTATGGAGCGCATCATCATGGATCTCATAAACAAAGACATTGGGACCCTCTAGACACTGGACCCTACCCAATTCAGCTTTGTTAAAGGCAGATCTTGCCTCTTAAACCCAGTTGACTTTTTTGAAACAGCTACCAAAGCCATAGATGAGGGAAAGGTAGTCCACACAGCCTACCTGGACCTCGCAAAGGCCTTTGACACAATACCCCACTCTGGCATCATAAAAAAGTTTACCAGCTTAAATATCAACCCATACGTCACAAGATGGGTTGCAAACTGTCTCAGGGACAGAACTCACATGGTCAGAGTTGCGGGTGCCATGTCCGACTCTAAACCGGTTACAAGTGGCATCCCACAGGGCTCAGTCCTGGGACCCCTTTTATTCGGTATATACTTCTCTGAGGTGCAGGCAAGCATGGGAGGACTGTGGCTGACCAAGTTCGCAGATGATTGCAAACTGGGAGCCATAATCGACTCTCCGGCTCACACAAGCATCCTCCAGATGGATACCTGGTGTCAGAACCATGGCCTCAAGCTAAATGCCAAAAAGTGCATAGTCATCCCCTTTGAGAAAAACAAAGTGACCACAAACTACCACATAGGAGGTAATCCACTAAGTATGGAAGAAGTAATTAGGGATCTGGGGACCCAAGTAGATAGTAACCTCTCCTTTGACAATCACATTGCCAAAGTGGTTAGAAAAACCTTCTATATAGCTCACCTAATCACAAAAGAGTTCACATCTAGATCAAGAGAGGTCATTGTGCCCCCTCTACTCATTGCCCATCAGGCCCTTAATTGAGTACAATGCCCCATTTGGGATGTATCTTACCCGACACCAGCAACAGATGGAGAGACTTCAAAAGTACCTCACCAAAAGGAGCGTCGGCCTCAAACAGATGCCCTATGCAGCTCAACTAAAGAAACTCCAGCTCTACTCAGTTGCTTACCACCTACTCAGATGCGATCTCTGCCTGACGTACAAGGCCATGTCTAACCCGGAATTGATGGACATTCTCCACCTCAAGAAAGCCAAATCCATTAGAGCTACACACTCCATGGATTTAAACCTCAGCACAACAATAAATAGGACATGCTGGAGGGATAGATTCATATCCCAGAGGCTTCCTTCGCTCTGGAATAGAATCCCGGTTCATGTTAGGCAGAGCCCCTCGCTGACCCTCTTCAAGAGAAATCTTGATGAGTGGATGGGAAATCATAAATTTACTCCTGGGATCGCGTCTATGGCCCTGCTGGACAGAGGCTCAGGAATCTAGTCTAAAAGGGTGGCGAAAGCCAACACATTCTGGCTAGGCTTATAAATGCCCTAGGGCAGATAGCCTAGTACCTACCTATGAACCTATGAATCAAGTGTCTTGACAGGTTGCATTCATGGTAATCACTTGTGTGAGTGGTTGACATGTTCCCTCCCCTTCTGTCAATGTCCATTGTGAATGCAGCAAAGCTTTGATTAACCCTGAGCTCCATTTTTAAACTTCCATTACAGCAGATCGTCTTCAGTGTTTGGGTGCTCTGTTCTTGCTATGTGCATCCTTAGTGTGTTCTAAACTCATTTATGTTCTGCAATCATTTGACCTGCTTCATCTTAGTTTTCACTTCTGCATTGACTGTTAGGTCAGTATTCCATATGTGTCAATAGAATTTATCTGCAGATGATATTTAAAATTGCCATGTGTATACTGACCTACTATAAAGTGATTAACATGTCTTAATTTTTGAATGTGATAGCAATCTGTGGCAGTTGCCGTTAACCTCTTTCAGTATTTCCAACACGTTATTTTGCAATTTAAATAGTTATTTGTGATTAATGAATCATCACCGGTAAAACCATCTTTTCCTTACTGTGTGACCAACGTATTTTAAGAGATTGTTACAATTGCTGTATTTATTGTATCATATACATGCTTTGGTTTCTATAATAATAAGTGACTACTACTTGATGTTTAATGGTATTTCTTTCATAGAACAGTGTACATGTTATTTCAATTTCTCTGCCTTCTTACCATATTGTATATGTATTTTAGTTCTAATCTGCCCTCTTTTTTATCCTTCTAGTTTACTGCCTTCCTTCCTTTTACTCCTTGATGACAGCCATTCTACCGTGGACACCTCAGTAAGGACTCCCAGCTAACTGTACTGCAAACACCAACTTATGTGCAGCTGAGTGCCTATGACTACATTAAAAATAGCTTGCCTACATTAAAAATAACTTGCCTCCATTTCTGTGTGTTTTCACCATCTTTCTTGCAGTTAGGCTGTTAACAATTATGATGTACTCTGTGAGCACCCCACCAGTGATGACTGTTGGCTTGCTTGTTATTGCCATCAGCTCTTGATTTACATTGAATGTGGCTTATCTTACATTTTACTGATTGATTTTGTTAAAATTATTCTTTACCAGTTGAATCAATGGTCAGCCTGCTCCATTCACCCTCACTACACTCGGGCACACTCCGCTCCCCTTCCATCCCCCATATCCTCTAATTTATACCCTATTCACACACACCCTTTAGCAAATTAACCAGGGGTGGCTCATGCCATCGGACTGCAGCCCTCCCAGCAAAAATAGGCATTTTACATTATAAAAAAAAAAAATGTATTTAAATATATTTTATTTCATATGAATCATTTTGTGAATGTGTTCCTAATCCTAAGCGAGTCCGCAAAGTCCCGGAACACGAACTGTGCATGCACGTCGTGTTCCGGGTTTTTTTTTTTTAATTTTTTAATTTTTTTGCAACATCTGGACTAGAAATCTAGACTGCTGTAAAAGCAGTCTGGATTAAAGAGAAGGCATCGGTGTGATGCCCAGAATTCTATGCGGTTTAACCGCACAGTAAATTAGAAGGGGGTGCGGACTGCCACAGACACGTACGTGATGTGGACGTCTGGATTGCTACTGATTGGCTCTTGCTGTCTTCTCAAAAAAGAGAGTGAGAAACAATCAATAGCATCTTCTCAAAAAAGAGAGTGAGAAACAATCAATAGCACTAAGCACAGTAGCACAGACAGTACGTGTCTGTCTTTACTTGTATGTTACGAATACAGAGGACAGTGGAGATACCGGACTGGCGTTGGTGAAAGTAAAGTTAACAACTTTGTTTTTTTTTTTTTTTTGGCTTAAGTTGCTTTCCTTTTGCTTTGCTCGCTGGCTTGCTTATGAGCAGCTGCAGTCATCAAGGGATTAAGAAGGACAAGGTAAGGGCACTCAGTGCTGCTTTTACTTGTGTTATGCTATCACCCACCATTCTGCCAACTGCATACAGCAGGAGTATATAAAAAGATCTCATTTTTTGACTGCTGGCGGGTATTAATAAGTTACACCACAACTACATTTAATCAGTGTTAACCATGCATTGACTACAGTCTACCAACTTCTTCAGGTTAGATAATGGGGATGTACAACCTTATGACAATTTGTCACTTAGATGTCTTTTACTGAGTCACTGCAAGTTTTGTTTTATGCGATTCTTTACCATGTGAAATTCAAACTGATATGAAAGTAGTAAAACATAAAAATTCAATTTTATGTAAGAATTGCAAGAGTTTTCAGAAATCTCTTTTAAAGCCTGCAAAATTATGTCTGCTGATAGATTGTACTCTTGGTACGTTTTACTGGAGCACTGAAAAATTTCTCACATAATCTGGAAAAGTGTGTAAAATTAAGCTGACTGGAGGTATGCTGTGATTTTAACATGAAAGTTGACTGTGGGCACTAGTTTAGGCAAACTGTAATTTCTTCTCAAAGGGGATAAAAGGCATTTGATGTCTATTACAACAGATTTATCAAACAACCATGCTTTGTCATTCAGTTTAGCATGTACAGTAAAATTCTGAGCTTAAAGATCCCTGAGAAAGGGCAAACGTTTAAGGAAGCTGCAAAGAATGTTACTGATAAGTAACCAGTTTATATAATTTACATGACTATATATTCATATTTTGAATCATATTCTTGAACAGGTCATCAATCAGAAGATGATTCAGAAGTTTTACATAAACACAATTCATAATTTTTGCCTCATTAGATTATCTTTCTGCATCTTAGCACAGAGAAACTCTAGGTAAGCTATTTAGGCCACACTGAATAACTTTGGTACACTCTTCTTTATCAATACCAGAAATCCAAGGTGTTTTCCCATCATTGATGGGAAACCATTAGCAGTATTTTTTTCAACAGCAGTGCTTATTATTCATAAAGAATTAACAAAGACATTAAAAATGATAAATCTTGAGCTCTTCCATGGATGCGAATTAATGCCAGACACCTTTGTCATATTACATTTGTTATGAATTAAACAAAATCATATGCAAAATTCAGCAACATCTGTGATATATTTTGATTCATCCAGTGCCATACTTGTTGTTAGATAATGGGTGATCTGTACATCACCATTCTGACTGGAGAATAAATGTTGTCCAGTAGGGTGTTAATGTACAGGCAATGCCCACTGTAAAATTAGTCTGTTACTTCACAGCAACATGCAGCTTGTGCTGCTGCAGATGGACTCTGGAACTTCGTTTCAGGTAGGGAACTGAAACGAATGGTGTGTGTGTGTGTGTGTGTGTGTGTGTGTGTGTGTGTGTGTGTGTGTGTGTGTGTGTGTGTGTGTGTGTGTGCGTGTGTGTGCGTGTGTGTGCGTGTGTGCGTGTGTGTGTGTGTGTGTGTGTGTGTGTGCGTGTGTGTGTGTGCGTGTGTAATGCCCCAGTTGCTATATACTGGTAGCTAGAGAGAACTGAGGATACATGGTTGGTGGTGGATAGTCAAGCTTGAACCCTGTACCTTGGGTGCAGATAACAAGAGCCTAAATTCCCTACCCACCATTTGTAAAAAATGTGGAGATTTTTGCCTAATACTTGTGTTCTGTTCCTCATAAAAATCTGTGGTTTCTGTATTTTTGTTGTCTTACATAGATGATGGTGCAGTGGTGCAGTAGTAGCATTGTTACCTAACAGCTACAGGTTCTCTGGTTTGATTATTGGCTGGGGTGCCTTCTGTGTGGAGTATGCATGTCCTCCCTGTGTTAGTGTGGGTTTGCTCTGGTATCCTCCCATCTTACAAAGACATGTGTCTGGACTGTTTATCCCTGGGCCGCTGCTGAAAATTGGCTTTTGTTGCAAGTCAGACTTTCCTGGTTAACAAATGTTAAATAAATAAAAATGACAGGCATTTGAATTTCAGACTTCATATTCTTTACAAAGTACATGGTAACACAAAATCTTTTATTCTAGCAATTTTCTAAGTTTATAAGATGGATATTTGAAATGTGTCCCTATTTTTGGGACTCTATTTCCCCATTATTGGCTTCATCCAGGTTTTTGTGCTAAGGTTGAGAGCTATGGTGAGAAATGAATTCACTGAATATGCTTGGGGGCTGTATTCCCCCATTACTGGCTTTGCCCAGGTGTTTTTTGCTGAGAGGTCGAGAGCTATGGTGAGAACTGAATTCACTGAATATGTTTGGGGTCTGTATTCCCCCATTATTGGCTTTGTTCAAGTGTTTTGTGCTAAGAGGTTGACAGCTATGATTAGAACTGAATTCATTAAATGGTTTCAGTCTTCCTCTCTTTCACAAAACAGCTGATTTGGCATAGTGGTATGTTGCTCTGTCTGTTTTACACAGGGTCCTGGGTCAAAGATTCGGCAGTAAAATGTATGGTGGTATCACAACATTTTATTCTAGCAACTTTCCAACATTATACAAGCAATGTTTAAAATGTGTCACTGTTTTTTGGGTTTTTCTCCCCCCCTCCACCAATAAATTTTGGCTTTTTCCAGATTTCTTGTGTGGAAAAGTTCAGAGATATAGCTGAGTGTCGAGTAGATTTTTCAAGGAGCTGAGAGATGCCGGGGAACAGAAGTTTAGTGTTGCTTATGCTGAGTCTGCTTGTATTGTTAATAGCACAACCAGTAGTGTACTTGCTTTTGATGCAGAAAGTTGTGGGTTCTACTCCTACAGTATGGAGATGCATTGCTGATACTGTACTGTTGTTCATAGGTTCATAGGTGGGTACTAGGCTATCTGCCCGAAGGCATTTATAAGCCTAGCCATAATGTATTGGCTTTAGCTGCCCCCTTAGATTAGTTCCCTGTGCCTCTGTCCATCAGAGCCACTGAAGTGAAAAGAGGGTGGATGGTTCAGTCCTTTCTAATGAAGATACCTAGTAACTATGAACCTGTTATCAGTTTGCCATCCATTCCCTACTGCAGTATTACTAGCTTATCATTTTTTTAATGTAATATAGACAATTTGTTCCTCAACAGCAGCAGGCACTTTATTTGTAGATGAAACAATGAAATATAAAGTTGTTTGCTAGCAGCAACCTCTTCATTAGTCACAGATCTCTTTAATGTGGAATTATTTAGATGACTTTTACTACTTCAGAGATTGTACATATTTACTGATACTGGTATACTGTAGAAGTTTGAGTAGACTTTTATGATGGAAATATTCTGAACTGGTCAGTTTTGTCATTATTGATGCATGCATTTTGTTTCATTGTTTACTGGAAAAATGTTCAAAATAAATTTAAAATGCCTTCTAACAACTGTACTGTATTGTACAAGGAATATAATTTAATACAATCAGGAAGGTGTATCAAAGAGCACATGTGTGTTTCATGTGCAAGGTGCCTATGATTTGAAACAGCTCAAAGTTAATCTTTATCTGCCACTGGCAAAATGTATTTTCTTTGAATGTGGGTTTCAGTGCTGTTTCAATGAATGTGAGTTTCAAGGGCAGAAAAGTTTTAATGCTAAGTCTATTTTCACTGTGAGACTGCGTTGCTTTGTTTACCAGATGTCTATTAGTGTTTGTGCTGTAAAATGCAAAATAAAACTTTCAAATGAAATCCAAATTATCGCAAAAGTAAAGCAGTATGCACATTACAGTGTTTATGGTAAATGGGGTGAAATAACCAAGGAGTGGGACATTGGAATGACTGTTCTTGATGTATGCTTCTTATTATTCAGAAAATGCATGCTATCACAGTGCCCTGTTGCTCTGTGTTTAAGTAGCAATGCTTTAATGACCATCAGGTAAGCTTTTCTGAGATTGTAAGATGCAAGTAACCTTTAATAAGCATACTGTTAAAGAACTGCCAACACTGAAAGCCTTTTTGTTTTTGCCATGCAGAGAATATTTACATAACTAGATAATGTACAAGCCTTAGGTATTGAAATGCATATGACAGTATTTGTAATAAAGGACAGGTTTACAGTATTTTCAAAAACTCATTACATTTGTTGGAGATTTGCAGTCATCTTTGCAGGCTTTACCCATAAGCTAAACAGAATGCCAATCTAGCATGTGTGGTCCATAAATTGTGCAGTAATCCTTTAAGCAATTTATCTTGAGCTTGTTTCTTGTTTGCTGTTCATTTTTTACTTTGATCATGTTTTCCCCATGAAAGTAGATAGATGTTGTCAGGCAGCAGGTCTTTTTTGGATAAGAAACATTTTTACAAGTGGGGATATCACAGAGATTGCTACTTTCAGCATGTTACTTGGTACTTTTATAAAGCTGAATATAAATTATAATTAGAACTACAGTGCAAGGAGAAGCTTGTTTTTTTTGTTATACTTGATTTTGACTGGCATTCCAGTAATATATTTAAAAAGTAATTTATTTTTTTCATGCCTCTCAACCTTTTTGTTTCCATCTAGATATTAAGTAAGCTGTCATGTAGCCATGCATTCAAATATTTTTTTCTTCTGCACTTCATTTTGTCTTGATTGGACTCTCGTAATGACAGTTTGGCACCGAGAACAGTATATTTAATTAAAGTTCCAGTTGTTGTGGATTTGAGCATAGCTCCACCCCTTTCTAGTTGGCACCACCATTCCCTTTGTCCCCACCCATTCAGCTGTCTCCTGCAGCCCCCCTTTTAATTTAAAGTCACCAGCCACCACTGCAATTAACCAATTGAAACCTCTTTCATACATAATTCCTATACTTCCACCTGCTACTTCATCCATAACCACTTCATCTCATTCACTCTCACTCACTTCCCATTATTTACCACTCTTACTCAAACTCGGCTTTACAGTTATTATCTACTATAGCTACCTCATACTATTTATTTTCTATGCCTTCCCTAATATTTATCCTAATAATTGATTTTTTAACAACCTCTTTTTATTCCTTCACTATTACTCAGCACCACTCACCAACACTCCCCCTACCTTCTAACTCATATCTACCCCAATTGAATGTTTCAATTTCTCCACACTTTTTCAAAGTACATTGAGTACTACTTACAAGCTTCAAGTATATCTCCACCCACACACCTGCTTTCCCCTCTTTTAAATAGTACAGGATTCTCATTAACCTATCATATCTTCTTCTTCACTCGCTAATATTCAACTTGCATGAAGCGATCCATCCCAATCCTGGTCCTTTCACTCTTCATTCCCCAGACATATCCTAGCACCTCAACAACAACCCTATCTACCCACCATATACCAACTCTAACAATTCTGATCTACTCCTTATCAACTTTAACATAAGAAACATTCTCAATAAACTTCATGACTTCCATGCTGCTATTGCTTTATACTTCCCTGATATTGCCATTGTAACTGAAACCTGGCTCAAGACATATATTAATAACCATGAGATCTTGCCCACTGGCTACAACATCATTTGCCATGACAGAAAAATGAAACATGGTGGAGGGGTTGTCATCTTTTTTAAAGACACCCTTAAACTACAGCAAATTAACTGCTCCCTTCCAGAACACCCTACCATTGAACTAATAGCTGCTCATCTCATTGTTAACACCCACAAAACCCTAACCATCATAGCAACATACATCCCTCCTGACAACTATCTAACAATAATAGAAAACCTCTTGTTCTGGATATCTACCAACTTCACTCAAGAAACCATAGTTCTTGATGATTTCAATCTTGACTGGCATACATGCTCATCTAATAACCCATCTAACTTTATCAACCTTTATAATTTCACCCAAATGATTCAGTCTCCAACCCCTACTGATAAATGTTTTAACAAGCAGTCCATCCTTGACTGGATTCTCATCAATAAATCTGTCTTTTCTCATACAGCTGATTGCCTGCCTGACACACTTAGTGACCATTCACCTAGTTTAATCCTAAGAAAAAAATTCCACAACCCCAACAATATTATCTTTAAACTTATCTGCAACATGAAAATTTACTCCTTCTTTAATATCCTTCTTAAACAGTATGATTGGAAACCCCTAAAAACACTCCAACTTGACTTAGCAGTTCAATACTTTAATAATGATTTTTGAATATACTTAATAGTTTGGCTCCCTTTAGAAAAATTCGCACCAAATCTAAATGCACACCCTGGCTAACTTCTGGCACCAAAATTCTACTCAAACTACGTGACAAAGCCTGGTCTATCTACCACTTAACTAATAATATTTCTGACCTCCTAGCATACAATCAGCTTCAGAACCTAGCTAAAAAACAGATTAATCTTGATAAAAAAGTATTTCTTCCTCAAATCCCAACAAGAATACATACATAACCCATAACATTATGGTAAAGCATTAATCACCTCCTGAAACCTGGCAAACCTTCCACCCCATCTCCTACCACCTGTAATACTACAGATAGCCTAGCCACACAATTCAACTCACATTTCATCAACTCTATAGAATCCCTCTTACAATATAAGCCAATTAAACCTCTAACCATACCAAATCCCAGTAATTCCCCAAACCCATTTTACATTTCTACCTGTCCAAACTAGCTTCATTAAAATGCTTCTCACCAAGCTTAAATCCTCATCTCCTTCTGCTGATCTTCTCGCAAATTAATTTTTTAAAATTAGTTGCTTCATCTATCTGCTATTCTGTTTCCATACTCATTAATCATTCCATCTCTGAGAGCTATGTCCCCTATATCTGGAAAATCTCTTACATCATACCACTCCATAAAGGTGGCCATTCTACCGGCCTTTCCAGCTATTGTCCAATTGTGCTTCTCTCTCCCTTAGCCAAAATTTTAGAAAAATGCATCCACCCCTAACTCATTTATTATTTTAAGAATAACAACATGTTTTCCAATTCACAACACAAATTCAAGCCGAAGCACAGTGCCAGTACTGCCTTGATAAGTTTCACTGAATCTGTGAACCTCCTTAAAAACAAAGGCCTCTTTGTCTCTTCAGTCTTTCTTGACATGTCAAAAGTCTTTGACACTGTCTCTCACCAAAAACATCTCACTAAGCTTGCTGCATATACCCTTAGTTCCACATCCCTTCACTGGTCTCATAGTTACCTTTCCAATAGACAAAAAGCTATTAAATGGGCTACTAACCTTTCCTCATTCTCCCTATCTCAGTAGGCGTACCTCAAGGTTCTATTTTAAGCCCCCTTCTTTTTTTCCATATTTACTAATACCCTGCACTCCGCTACTAAGTCTGCTACCATTATCCATTATGCAGATGACACCTCTCTCATCTGCTCAGCTCTCACCTCCCTTGAACTCCAAGAAAAAACACAAAAAGCACTGCATGACATGGAAACCTGTCTGGCAGATAATGAACTCATTCTCAATCCTAAAAAACTAAACTCATGGTATTCTCCAAAAATAGGTCAGCATCTAAGTACCCTTAATTTACCATCTATTCCTCAAACCAAACTATTGAACCAGTGGATAACATCAAACTTATTGGTGTCACAGTAGACGATCAACTAAAATTTGACAAACACATAGCAACAACTATAAAAAAAAAGTTCATATAAAATTAGGTCAACTCTATAGAGCCAAATCCTATCTCACAGATGCCTCTAGACTAGATTCATCCAGATCATTTCTTTTCTTCACTCTCCTGTACTCATCACATATCTTGTGTTTATATCACGTTATTGAAAGATGAAAATAGCGAATGCTATTTCATCAAACCTAAAATATCTAAACCACATAATATTGAACATTCAGAACAGCAAATTTTTTCCTTGGGAAAAAATTCACTATTCCGAAACACATACACACAACACAAGCACACCTAAAAAACATCAATACACACACATACACTTATAATCCTACAACTAACCCTTCACTAAACTATACATGCACTACTATCTATCCACTTACCTTAACCCAAACCCTAACCCTAAGGTCTGTCACTATCGCACACTCACCTAACCCATGCCCGAACCCTTACTCACTTACCCCACCCCCAAACCTAATTCACCTAACCCACGCCCTAACCCTAACTCACCTAACCTGCGCCCTAACCCTAACTCACCTAACCCATGCCCTAATCCTAACAACCACACAATCGCACACTTACCTGAACACGACCCATAAATCTCCACCACAGCGCTGAAAATAGCAAAGCCACAGAACCAGCCAACCAAATTCTTTCCCTAGGAAAGAATTTGGTGTTCTGCAGCTTCGCTATTTTTATCGTTTGATTAAAACGGGTCGATATTAGAACATTCGAAATTTTAAAACTTCGATGTTCTGATATAGACCCCAAATCTTTACCACCTTACAAAAGGCTGAACTCACTCAACTAGAGTCATGATATAATAAAATAGCCAAATTTGCAGCTAACTTACCCTATAGAGAGCACCATTGTTTAGCCTTAATAAAGCTCAACTTGATTGAACTACACAATTTGCTACAACTAAACCAACTCACCTTTGCCCACAACATTTTTTATAAACCTGATTTATATCCAGCTCTAAAAGACTTAAATCAATCTAACACTAACCTTACAGATCTTCGATCCTCTGATAAACTTCTGTTAAAAGTAACCAGATCTGCAAACACTTTTGGCGATTCACTCTATTCTAAGAAAATGTCCAGGTTTTGGAACCAATTGCTGCAGCATTTGCTCAAACTTAATAACAACGCCATATTCAAGCAAAGCCTTGGACAATACCTCACCAACCAGTGGATCTGTCCATGCTCTAATCCTGACTAGGGTCCTTACTTTTTGACTATTTCAGACTCTTGATAACTATATTTTATTACTATCAATTGTCTCTCACTACCAATCTCTAATTTACTCCAGGTGCAGGGTTTCTTTAACTAGCATTTGCTCTGGCTAGTATTACACTTGCTATATTCTATCTGCCATACGTATGTATGTCGGTGCACAGTTATATGTTAGTTTCTTTTTCAATTAGTTTTTTGTAATCTTGTATTTTTTCTTGTTGTTGTATTTACCTTGTATAACTTACTACTTCTTATTTACTTTGTGTAACTTTATTATGTATTTATAAGTTGCAAAAAAAGAAGTTATGTACTCACCATAACGTTCCATCTGAGTAGTTCTGCTTCATTTGTCTTCAACCTGTGGGAATACGGATCCATATCGGATCCGAGCCGGCAACTTCACAAGCATTTACTCCGAGCTCCAAGCTTCTTCCCCTACCCATAATACACCACCACCACCTTCCATCCCTCAGATCGAGTTTGCTGCAGCCTAAACCAAACAACCTAATCCAATACACCTTACTGCACACAATTTGTGCCACCACTCGAAACATAGACCAAAGGACTCTAAAAAGCATACTTTGCTGCATGCCAAGATGGTAAGGCCAGGTGAAAGGAGGGAGGGATGGTTGAAGACAAATGAAGTAGAACTACTTAGATGGAGCATCATGGTGAGTACATAACTTCTTTATCTGAAGTAGTTTACTTCATTTGATCTTCAACCTGCGGGACAGAGTCCTCAGCTACTTATACACCTGGGTGGCCCTCATGGAAGGATATTCCGGAGCACCGCAGAGCCAAAGGATACTCTCCCTCTAGAAATCAAATCCAATTTATAGTGAGAAATATAAGTATAAGATGAGGACCAAGTAGCCATGGAACAAACGTCATCTAAGGATACTCTGGACCAAAAGGCCACAGAAGTAGCCATGGACCTTGTAGAATGAGCTCTAACCTGACCCAGAGGAGACAAGCCTTTGTCCTTGTAAATCTGAAGGATGCAGAGAGAAATCCACCTAGCAATGGTCAACTTGGAAATGGGTTTACCCAAAAAGGTTTAGAGAAGGACACAAACAACTGGTCAGATTTGCGAAAGGGTTTGGTCCTGTGTAAATAGAAACATAGTTGTCTATGAAAATCTAACAAATGCAACTTGTATTCAGCTTTATTTTTGAAATTTGGAAAGAAAACAGACAGATTGATAGTCTGATTGATTTTGATCTCAGATGCCACTTTTGGAAGAAAGGAGGGATTGATATGAAGACAAACCCTGTCCATATGAAAAACCATATATGAAACATTGACAGACAATGCCTGAAGTTCTGAGACCCTCCTAGCCAAGGTGATGGCCACTAGAAAGGCTGTCTACCAGGATAGAAATTTAAGATCTACAGTTGCTGCAGATTCAAAGGGAGGGGCAACCAGAGCTTGCAATGACATAGTAAGGTCCCATGGGGGGTAGGATCTTTGATCAGAGGACGTAAAAGAAATGTACCTTTGGTAAAAGCTTTGCACAATCTAGAAAAAGCCAAAGAAGGCATGTTCTCACCAATGTGAAAATTAGAAATTGCAGCTAGTTGAACTTTCACTGTAGATGAGCTAGCCCCCTGTTGAAAAATGTTTGCCAAAAAAATCAAGGATAGCTGGAATTGGAGCCATGAAAGGGTCTAAATTCCTTTGAGAAGTCCAAATGGAAAAGTGCTTCCATTTGCTATGGAAAATCTTTCCAGTGGATGATTTAAGGGCTGCCACCAGAATAGTCTTGACTGAAGAAGGCAAACCAGGAGTCCTAGCAATTAAGGGAACTAGAGCAGCCAAGTCATGAGCTTCAGACTGTCCAGGTTCGAATGAGGTACATTCGAGGGGTAAGAGATGAGAACCGGAAGGGGATCCAAGATCCAAGGAGGAGCTAGAAGATGAGATCAGAGGAAGGGAAACCATACCTGACAAGGCCAAAATGGGGCAATGAGGATCACTTTGCTCCCCAGTCAACATGCCCTCTGGAAGAACTTTGGAATAAGAGGTAAAAGAGGGTAAGCATAAAGAAGACTGGGAGGCCAAGCATAGACTAGAGCATCTCTGGGAGATTCCCCTGCGGTTAGGTTCAGAACAAAGAATACGCTGCACTTCACGTTGAAAGGAGATGCGAAGAGATCACAGCAAGACCAACCCCACACTAGAATGATCTGCTTTGCAACTGAAGGATTCAGAGACCACTCATAAGGCATCAGAATAGTCCAGCTTAGTTTGTCTGCCAGTATGTTGAACCATCCCGGAATGTGTGATGCTACCAGAAAAAGACTGGTGGAGATCACCCATTCCCAAACTTTTATGGCCTCATGACAAAGGGGTAGGATCTGGCCCCTCCCTGTTTGTTGATGTACCAGACAACTGACATGTTGTCTGACTGAATTACATTAGTTACTAGAGGGAGAAAGGCATGAAGGGCCTGCAACGCTAAAAGGACTGCCCTCATCTCTAGAACATTTATATGCAAACTGGTCTAGATTGGGAACCACATGCGTTGAACTGTCTTTCCCGCACAATGCCCCCCACCCTAGCTGAGAGGTGTCCGTGGTCACATGATATTGCAAGCTCTGATTGCCCCTTCCTTTGAACCTGCTGCAACTGTAGATCTTAAATTTCTATCCTGGAAGACAGTTTTTGGGCAGGAGCTGTGACAAAAGGTCGTCCTCCCAATATTTCTGAAGAATGTATCCACCAGAGGAAGGATGACCTGCAGACTTTGCTTATGTGTATCAGATGTGTCATTGGAAGATCCAACATAGACCATTGCACCGCTAGAGTCCACTGAAGTACTCGCATGTGTAAACTAGCACACGGTAGAAGCATGATCATTGCTGCCATAGAACATAGGGCCAGTAAAACTGACTCCACTGAAGGGAGATGGGACTGATAGATGAAGGCAACATGCATCCATAAGCTTTAAATTCTCTCTGGGGTCAGGAAGACGTTTGTCTGAAAAGGGTTTATCTGTGCTCCTACATATTCTATAACCTGGAGAGGGTTTAGAAGAGATTTGGCTGTGTTGACTGTAATTCCTAGATGGTGTACAAGACATAGGAAATAGTCCCTGGTCTGGCAAAGAAGACGCTTGGTGGGAGCAGCAAGGAGCCAATCATCCAGGTAAGGGTAGACCTGAATTCCCTGAAGACTCAAGATGCTATCACTTTAGTGAACACCCTGGGGGCTGTGGTGAGACTAAAGGGTAGGGCTCAAAACTGGTAATGATTGTCCCCTAGCCGGAAGTGGAGGAAACTTCTGGTGCTTCTGTGCATCTTTATGTGATAGTAAGCATCCTGGAAGTCTATCGAGCACATCCAGTTGCTCTCTTGCAGGTAAGACAGGATGGACTGTAATGTGACCATTTAGAACTTTTCTTTGGCAGCTGACAGGTTCAGAGTTAACAGGTCCAGAATGAGCCTTAAGTCCCCCATCTTTTATGGCACCAAAAAGAACCTGGAATTGATGCCCGAACTCAGGGGACGGGTTCGATGGCTCACTTCTTTAGCAGCTTGATAACCTCTAGTGCTGCTGCCTCCCTTTGTGTGGGTGGTACATCTGGGAGATGTTTGGATGCAGTGGGGGGAACCACAAACAGGATTGAATAACCTCTGGATATTATCTGAAGCACCCAATGGTCTGATGACATGGACTCTCATACCATCAGGTGCAATGACAGGTGACCCCCAACTGGCTCCAGTGCAGATAATTTGGGCAACCCCTCAAGGCTGCTGCACAGACCTGTCCGAGAAAGGTTCTCAAGACCCAAAATTCCTCAGACCCCCTCTGCCTCTGGGCCTGCATCTGTCTTGTCCCCCTCTGCCTCTAGGGGAAGAAGAGCCCTGAGTGTCCCGGGAATACTGAGACTTCCAGAACCACATCTTCTTTTGCCCTCACTGATTCCTAGAAAAGGATTTTTGAGGGTTCAAGAAGCAGATCCTGAAGGCAGACAGTGTCTTTCCATCCTTCTCACTCTGGACCAAAGTGTCAAGGATGATCTTTCCAAATAGGGAAGAGCCGTCATAAGGGGCATTCACAAAAGACACCTTGAAGGGTTCCATGAACTGACACAATCTGAGCCAGACATGACGCTTCATGGCAATGCTGGACCCAGCTGCCCTAGCCACTCCATCAGTAGCGTGTGAGAGGAGGCACATGGATGTATTAGAGACCACTTTCAAGGTAGCCATCCTCACGGAGAACATACGCCTATCCTCCTGCGACATGGACTGTAGGGGTGACTCAGCTAGTTCCTTAACCAGGTAGTGCTGTAGTCGTGTAACATGGGCCAGGTAGGTCAGTGCCCTTATAGAAAAGGTTGCTGATGCATACACCCGCTTCCCTAGGTGATCCGTCGTCCTAGACTCACTGTCAGGAGGATGGACTGAGGAACTCTCCTGGGCTAGCTTCTTCTTGGTGGTGGCTGCTAACACCATAGCGTCTACTGGGGACCTTTTATTCCAGGCAGGTCTGTCTGCAGGGGGGCTTAAAATTTTATCTGGGTGCTTTGGAATTGGCTCCACGGTGTCCGGTTCCTTCCAAGTCTGCAAGGTGACCAAGTCTACTAAGGCATCCATGGGGGGGACACCCAGGAAGTAGACAGGCCTGTGCTAAAGGCCTCCAGGAACACTAACTTGTCATTTTATCCATGTCAGCTTCGGATAAACTGCAGGTGGACCACGATGATGCTACAGACTCCAACCTGGCAGGTCAGTGAGCCAAAGCCCTAGAAGATGACCTGGGGCTCCTCCAGTTCCAAAAAAAACCTGGGTGATTGAAGCCAAGGGGAGTCAGGTCGATGAATGACCTGAATTTTTGGGAGAGGCCCAGTTGGAGCCGAACAGTCAGGGGACCTCTTCCTCCTATCTGCCTTATACTCTCTCTCTCTCTCTCTCGCTCTCTGCCCTTATGATGCTCTCCTTCCACAGGCCTAGAGGCAGGAGGGTGAGTCCCAGCCTGGGAGGTAGAGATGTAGAGGGAGAGTGCTGAAGAAGCGGTCACAGCCGTGACTGAAGAGGTAGTGGAGACAGCCTCCTCCATAGTAGGAAGGAGACCCTTCATTACTAGATTTGCCCTATGATCCTTTAGGGCTCGTGGATTAAAACCCACACAAATACTACAGCCTGAAGAAAGATAGGTTACACCTAAGCAATGGACACAAAGAGTGTGGCCATCGGCAGGCGACAATTTGTAGCCACACTCTCTGTACTTTCTAAACACTTGTTTTGGGTGATCAGCCATCCCAAAAAAAAAAAAATAGAGACGTAATTGGAAATTTACATGGTAACAAATGTAAATAAATAAATAAATAAATGTATCTTGGTCCACAGAATGTTTTCAAACCATGGGCCCATGCATACATTTGAGAACAGCACATCAATATGTGAGTCCTTTGATTTATCTTCCTGATTGTTTTAAATTTATTTCTTGTTTAAAACAGCAACCTTTGTTAGAGGGCATTTTAATTTGTAGTTTTAAAGATTTTTTTCCATTAAGCAGTGAAACAAAATGCATGAACCAGTAATGACAAAAGTACACATTTCAGATCATTTCAACCAGCTCTAAAGACTTACACTGGCTGACTGTAATCCTATTTACCAAACGTCTGACAGTGGTATAGAGAATTAAAGCTCTTACCACTTGCAGCCAAGGTACAGTATTGGAGCCTGAGCAAGTCACCAAATTAACAAAATTGCCCTCTCTAACTAGGCCATTTAACACACACACACACACACACACACACACACACACACACACACACACACACACACACACACACACACACACACACACATGCACAAATACCCTGTTGCAAAGAAATCAGTGCTAATGTTTCTCATTCAAGTAGCAATCGCTACCCAGATGTGAAACATCCTTTTTCCATTCAACTTGCTGCTTAAGGTCACTGTGCTGTGAAAATCTTTGTTCTGTGTGCATTTGCTCTGGCTCATTAGCTGGATCCAATAAGATGTAGGTGCAATGCTGACAACAGGAAAAATAATTTTTAATTCTTTAAGTAGCAGTACCAAGCAAAACAGAAAAACTAAAGAGCAAAGCAGAAAGACTACTTCTTTTTTAGAAGTTAATGTTGTGGTCAGGATGTCCCCACCCCAAGCCAGCATTTGTCCTAGGCAGCTGCATAGGTCACCTAATGCTGGATCCATCTCTGACTACTTGTCTCTTCTGTTTCACTCCTTATTAACTTAGACCTAAGGGATTCCTGTTTCTGCTGATACTGCACTCCATCTTTACAACCCAGTATTTAAACGTCAGTGTATTTTCAAAGGCTAACCTTTACTCATTCAAAAATACTAATTTAATCACTTGATCTAACAAAGTAGAAAGAAAAAACAAAGCAGATTGCAACACCTTAAATCCACAAAACAAAATGCCAGCAAATGCACAAGAGGAACACTTGATTTTTGAAAAAAAAAAAAAATTTTTAAATAATGTACATTCAGTTTATAATAACGAGCTGCCTACACATTTTATTAGTTCTAAAGAAGCTTTAATATGGAATGAAAGTGCTTAACTTCAATTTTATTAAATAAATATATTTTCTCACAGCACTGCTGTGTCTTCTGGTGTTTCACCTTGTCTAACACTATGTTATACAGAATACACCTATTATATTAGTTCATGTCAATGTATGCTGCATTTTATTTACAAAATTACCACAACTCCCCACCTAAGCACCATGTTCAATCATAGCCTCACATCAGGCTTTGTGCCCACTGAATGGTGCACAGCAACAGTTATCCCACTACACAAAGGGGGAGCCACCACTGATCCTGGGAACTATCACCCTATTAGCCTGACGAGCCTGGTCTGCAAGGCCATGGAACATATCATCATGGAATTCATAAAAAAGACATTGGTAACCTCCAAACATTGGACCCCACCCAGTTTGGGTTTGTGAAAGGCAGATCTTGCCTCCTGAACCTGGTCGACTTCTTTGAGGCAGTCACCAAAGCTGTAGATGAGGGTAAGGTGGTTCACACAGCCTATTTTGACCTCGCCAAGGCTTTCAACACCATCCCCCATTCTGGAATTATAGCTAAATGCACTAAACTAGGTATAAATCCCTATGTCACAAGATGGGTTGCCAACTGACTCATTGACAGAACCCACACTGTAAAAGTTGCAGACTCCAAATCTGACTTCAAATCAGTGTCAAGTGGAGTACCACAGGGTTCAGTCTTGGGACCTCTCCTGCTTGGTATCTACTTCTCTGAAGTACAGGCTAACACAGAAGGCCTCTGGTTAATGAAGTTCACAGATGACTGCAAACTAGGAGCTATAGTCGAGTCCCCAAATGATGTGGACATCCTACAGAAGGGCTTCACTGAGACAGACATGGCCTCAAGCTCAATGCCAAAAACTGCATTGTTATCCCCTTTGGTAAAAACTCTGTACCCATGAACTACCACATAGGCGGAAGTTTTCTTAAAACTGAATGTGTGATGAGAGACCTTGGGACCCAGGTGGACAGTAGTCTCTCCTTTGATAATCACATTGCCACAGTAGTCAGGAAATCCTTCTACATGGCACACCTCATCACAAAAGGGTTCTCATCCAGGAAAAAAAATGTCATTGTTCCCCTCTACTCGACACTCATTAGACCCATTATAGAGTACAATTCCCCTTTTGGAATGTACCTCACAAGACATCTGCAGCAGCTGGAAAGGCCACAGAAGTACCTCACAAAGAGAATTACTGGCCTCGAACAGATGCCATACACTGATCGTCTCAAAAAACTCAAGCTTTACTCTGTAGCATATCACCTACTCTGAGGTGATCTCTGCCTAACATATAAAGCTATGTCAAACCCAGAGCTGTTAGACATGTTACACCTAAAGAAATCCCAATCCCACCAAGCTACACGCTCTAGGGACTTAAACCTTGTCACCACAATAAACAGGACTTGCTGGAGGGATAGATTCCTGTCCCAGAGACTTCCCATACTCTGGAACAAGCTACCCATCTATGTCAAGTAAAGCTCTTCATTAACACTCTTCAATAAAAATCTTGATGAGTGGATGGGAAATAGGAAATACACCCCAGGGATCACTTCTGTGGCTCTGCTCGACAGGGGCACAGGAAATTAACTTTCTTGGGTTGGCGTAAGCCAGGGAACTTTGTTGGCTAGGCTTACTTAGGCCCTTGGGTCGATAGCCTAGTACATACCTATGAACCTATGAACTAATGAAATTGCATATGTGCCTTGTCCAGAAGACAATCTTTTAAGTCAGTGATTACAGTACCTAAATATTATTGAATTCTTCAGAATGGATTTAGCGTTCAGGGAACATATAAAAATAATTCCAAAAACAATGTCCATTTTGCAAACATCTGGGCAATATATACAAATAATATATCTACCTTTCTTTCTTTTCTCTTTCCCAGAAAAAATAAATAAATAAATAACAAAAACAAAACATGTTATTAACTTCACATAAATTCTGTTTCACAGTACTACAATTTCATTGTTAACCATGTAAACCCATTGGACACAAATGCCTGTTTTCAGTGATAGCTCAGGAATACAGCCTGGTTAAGTGACATGCTCACACTTGCATAGTTGACAAAGGTGATGTGAAAGGAAGCAACCCCTACACTTTGGAATACGGAATACAAGAAACAACTTGATAATGTATCATTAATCTTCCCCACTAGCGGCCTAAAATTGTTTTTTTTTTTAAATGTAAGATCTGAAATATATAAACCCTTTTTATCTAGAATTTTGGGTTTATAAGCCATGAAAAGTGGCAGAAATCTGTGCAGTTTATTGATATATTCACACATCAGAAGCATTAACATATAAGTGCTTGTGCTAAGATGTGTATAAAGCAAGATAAAGCAGTTAGTGAATAATCTTCATCTATTCAACTTCTGTTATCGCTCACACAGTGAAACGTATATTGACTGATGCAGTTATATAATTCTATCTTACCACAAGAGTGTCTATGTGAATTGTGAATTACATAATATTAAATTATATACCATAGAATATGTTTATGGTGTGAGTGTGTGGAAGGTTGGGCTGGCAACTCGACACTGTAAAATTCCACTGCCAATCATGAGCGGACAGGTGATCACTGTGGCGACCCCTAACCGGGAAAAGCCGGAAGAAGAAGAAGAATATGTTTATTGATGCTATCTCCTAAATTCAGAATCAAATCCTTAGATTCACCTGTACAAAAATAAAAATTTCTGTCAGTACATTTCACTGTACTGTTCTATAACAAGGACCCATTTTTTTTAGTCTTTGCAGAAGACATTAACCTGTCACAAAAACGTGTTAATAAGAATTTGTAAGCCACTGTCAAGCAGCCAGCATAGTACATTAGTATAGCATCTGTTGTTAATCGAGTTCATAGCCAAAGCACTGACAAAAATGTGGAACAATTACTCATGTCTGAATACTCTCATGACAGCTGCTTAGAAACTGTTTGAGGACACATGCTTATTCTGAAATAAGAAACTGCATAAAAATAAAACCTGGAATTGAAATCCTGTGAAAATAGATTTTTGTTAAGTCTGTCTCACGTTTTCCATATTTCACCTGATATTTCTTATTTTTCATTAAAAAAGATAAAAAAGACCACATATGAAAGAAGCATTGAGTTAGAAGAAATACATGACGGCCTTACCTTGAATATGATGCTTCTCTTGCCTTTGTTGGACTGAGGCCTGAAGATCATGAATTGTGAAACATGCTTCATAGACAGAGAGAGGCAGGGAGTCTTTCAGTCAGAATGTCTTTAAATGTCAGAAGCTCTCTGGAATTAACATTCTGGAACTTAATGCTACTTTTTGATCTCATACACACAGACTGGAAACATTTAATGTTAAGTTGTCTATCTCGCCTTCATTCTTGCTGGTTGGGCTTGGAGCCGATCCTCGGCTCCGACTCGGCCATCTTCTAAAGCTCAAGAGCTGTTTACTGGCTCAAGGCCTCTCCATATACCTTGATGATTGGTGCTAGATACCTAGATCTCGTTTACCGCTTCTGCTGCGAGGTTATCATACTGGCTCAGGTTGTATATTTTGTTATTATTATCTGTTTTTTGAGAAAAAAAAAACTAGTAGGTTTAGTGAAGTTTGTTAATTGTAGTATACTATCTTCCTTGGGGTATCTTTGTTTAATTATATATCTTTTCCTTACCTGTATTCCCCTTCCCTTCAGAAAACTCGTTTTAGTTAGAGAGTTCCCCCCTCTCTTTTCTGAAGTAGCCATTTAAGTTAGAGGCTAACCTATTTTTCTTTAAAAAAAAAAAATATATATATATATATATATATATATATAGTTAGTATTTACTTAGTTTAGCCTATTTGTTGTTGTTAGACTTTTCTGTGCATCCTTGACTGTTTTTGGGTGTGGTAACTTTGTGTGTGTGTTATAGGGTCTATATTATATCATCGAATGCTTAAAAAAGCGAACGCTGATTGATCGACCTGATTTAAACGAAAGCTTACAATCTCGAACTGTCAGATCAGCGATTTTTTTCCCAGGGAAAAAAATCACTGATCCAAAACACATACACACAACACAAGCACACTAAACAAACAGAAATCCACACACATACACCTAAAATCTGATACCTAACCCTACACTAAACTATGCACACACCACTAACTACCCACTTACCTTAACCCAAACCCTAACCCTAAGGTCCGTCACTATCGCACACTCACCTCACCCACTCCCTAACCCTAACTCACTTAAATCTGCCCTAACCCTCATGTCCACTCAATCGCACACACACCTAACCCAAGCCCTAACCCTAACTCACCTAAATCACCCTAACACTCACATCCACACAATCGCACAATTACCTGAATCTGACCGGTAACTTTCCACCATAACACTGAAAATACCAAAGCAACAGAAACGGACAACCAAATTCTTTCCCTAGGAAAAAATTTGAGTTTCTGCTGCTTCAATATTTTGCAGTTTCACGAAAATAAGTTCGATCAATCAGCGTTCGCTTTTTTAAGCGTTCGAGGATATAATGTAGACCCTGTGTTATAGTTATTATACTCAAATTGTTATAGTTGTGTATTGTGTTTGGTATTCCCTTCTTTAGGTATGTCCAAGGATACCAAGGTGTCCGGATTCAAGAAGTGTGATTTGTGCTGTCAGAAGATGTCTCTGACAGATGGTCACACTTCTTGTGTCTATTGTCTTGGCGCCATGCACCTGCAGGATTCTTGTTCGGTTTGCCATGCTTTCAGTCCAAGAGTCCTGCAGGAGCATAGGAATAAGTTAATCCTACAGGGTTTGCTTAAACCCGAGGAGTCACCGGCTAAGGCTCAGCCCATGAAGTCCTCCAAGCCACCTAAACCTTCGACTCCCAGTTCGGAGCTGTCATTAGGTGAAGCTACTACCTCTGCCTAGATTCCGGCTGGAACCGATGTGCCTGCCTCTCAGTCGGTTCCGACACGCACTTCAGAGCCAGCAGGGAGTTGAAAGAGCTCTAGGTCTCCCTCCCTGGAGTCTATACGCTCAGCTCCGAAGTCTCCTCTGCTCCAATCGGAGCGCAGTCATCAGTCCTCCCACTCTTCTCAGTCAAGATTGTCAGATCACGACTTGGAGAGAGTGGTCAGCAGGCTTTTGAAATCGCAGGCCCTAGCAAAAATGTTGTCCAGCCCCCCTCAACAGGGTTCGGCTCTGTCCTTATCTGCAGTCATTCCTCCTCCGACTCCTCCCTTGAGTTCAGAGCCGGAGTTCATTGGGGCTCGAATCGTGGAACCATTGGCACCGATACCTTCTCCTTTGGTTCCGTCGTCGGCTCTGATCACTTCCTTGGTACTGTCCTTGGAGGGATCTGGGCGCCAAGACTCCATCGTCGGCTCCGAGGGGGCGAGTGGCATCGGACCCTTGTCCGACCATGTTCTCCCCCTTGGAGCTTTGGCACAGGTGAGCTCGGCTCCTACATCGGCTTTGGAGCCATCCCCCTCGGTGCGGAGAGGGATTCTGGTCTCTTCAGAACCGGAGCCTTCTCAGCATCCAAGCAGGGACACCTTTGAGGTCATGAGGAGTGTGCTGGCCCCTGAGTCAGCCCCACGATCATCCCCTTCAACTTCTCCCTCTATGGTGCTTGCACCTGCCTCTGCCCCTCTTCCAGACCCCAAGCATGGGGAACCAACACTCCAGGGCACCCCTTTGGGTGTATCTTCTTCTTCCAAGGCCTCCCCTGATCATTCAGAAGAGCCACCTCATTAGAGGAAATGCAAGAGGAAGCATGTTGACTCCCCTGAGTCTGTTACATCAGATACCGACTTAGAGGATTCGGAAGGGTCCCTGAGGTCCCCCTCTGAAGATGTCTCATTCTCAGACATCTTTGAGATGCTTAGGCAGAGGGGGAACTGGTCTACCCTTAGCTCTTCCGAGGATGAGTCAGTATTCCTGGATGCGTTTGGATGCCAACCTTCCACCTCCTGGGTGTCTCCGCCTTTCGACCCACTCATGTCTATGGTGGCTCGGAAGGCGTGGTCAGCTCCAGACACAGTGGAACCAACCCCTAGATGACCTGCAAAATTCATAACTGCACCACAAGACAAACAGTTTTTGACCAAAGGTATTCCCGTTGATGCCATGGTGGTAGCGGTGGCCACAAAGGAGTTGGCTGAAACTTATTTATCTGTCCATCCCCCTAACAAAGAGTCCAGGACGATGGACAGATATGGGAAGCGGATGTTCTCTTCAGTGACTTTCTCCATGAAGTCTCTGAATTATTTGTGCCACTTTACCCATCTTCAAAGGGATCTCCTTAAAGAGCTTCGAGATACCCTCCAAGATCCATCAGCTGAGGGGGCCCTGGCCAAGGCAGCCTCCCAGCTGGTGACTCTTAATTCAGTGAACTCCTCCATGAGGCTCATTTCTTATGCAGCCGATGGTGCGAGTAGAGCTGCAGGCACAGGCGTCACCTTAAGGAGGCATGCTTGGATGCGGCTTTATAACTTTGTGGAACCTTTCAGAGCGTCTTTCACCAACACCCCCTTTGATGGTTCCTCTCTCTTTGGATCACAGGTTAAGGACACCCTTACCAGATGTAAGCAGGAAAGCAAGACTCTCTCTGCTGTGGGAGTCCGTTTTTCCACTCCTTCCAGACCATATCCCAAGGGTCAGAAGAGTGGAAAGATGTGGTTCCGGAAATCCCAGGGAGCCTTGCCGGACACACATGGTGAGTTCCCATCCAGCTGCAGAGGAGGGAACAATAACAGACACCACCCTCATGGCAGAGTGGGTCTGCAAAACCAGGGCAGCAGAGAATCCTTCTCCGACAAGCCCTTCCAGCATCCCTGAAGGCTTGTCCGGCTGCCCACCTCTGGAGGCAGTCGGGGGAAGATTATCATTGTACCCAAGAGCCTGGAAAGATATAACACAAGACAAATGGGTACAGTCTGTTATATCCGGAGGCTACAGAATTCCCTTTGTTCGCACTCCCTTGTTGTCAAACAAGTCCCTTCCAGATGTTCTACCCAATCTAAGGGATCAAGCAGTTCAAGATGTTTCAAAACTGCTAAGAAAAAGGGCCATCCAGCAAGTCCCAGCAGACCAGCAAGGATCCGGAATTTACTCAAGGTTCTTTTTGGTACCAAAAAAGACAGGGTTCTGGAGACCCATTCTGGATCTCAGCAGGCTAAACAGGTTTGTTCAAAGAATGAAGTTTCGGATGGTCACACTACAGTCCATTTTACCCTTTCTGAGTCAGGACAATTGGATGTGCTCCATAAATCTTCAGGATGCGTACTACCACATCAAAATGGACAGGTGCTCCAGAAGATTCCTTCACTTCCAGCTGGGAGCCAGCCATTATCAGTTCAGAGCTCTGCCCTTTGGTCTCACCACAGCCCCCAGGGTGTTCACCAAATGTATGGCAGTAGTTACCACTCACCTGAGATGGCAAGGATTCCAGGTGTTTCAATATCTAGACAACTGGCTCCTCACTACTACCACCAGGCATCACCTTCTGCGAGCCAGAGACTACACTATCCAGACTTGCTCCAGACTAGGTATCACAATACATTTTGAAAAATCTGCATTGTCACCCTGTCAGTCTATCACCTTTATAGGCACAAATTTAAATACAAAAGACAGGTCAGCCAGCCTTCCACCAGACAGGGTGTTAGTCATTCGCTGACATGTGCAGGTCTTGTTAGGATGCAAGAGAATTCAAGCCAGGTTCGTCCTCCAAACCCTGGGTCTCATGGCAGCAGCGATCATACTTGTCCCTCTGGCTCGTTTTCACATGAGGATCCTCCAGTGGCTTCTTTTCACCCAGTGGTCCTTCCAGCAGCTTCCCATGTCTCACATGATTATCACAGAAGCATGCAAAAAGCACCTTGTGTGGTGGATGGTCTCCACATCAGTGGCCCAGGGCAGACCATTTGTAGTTCCCCCTCCAGTTGCTATGGTGACCACCGATGCCTCCCTGATCAGGTGGGAGGGGCATTATCAGGGCAGAACAGTCCAGGGCACCTGGCAACCTCAAGAATACCATCTGCACATAAACGTCTTGGAGATGAGGGCCGTGCTTTTAGCGTTGCAAGCTCTTCAGGACTCTCTTCCTACTGGGACTATTGTGATTCAAATGGACAATATGTCAGTCATGTAGTACATCAACAAGCAGGGTGGAACCAGGTCCTACCCCCTATGTCGAGAAGCACTCAGACTCTGGCAGAGGGCGATCTCTTCCCAACGGTTTCTGACCACAATGCACATCCCTGGGAGATCCAACGTCATAGCAGACAGGCTGAGCAGAGCAATTCTCATGCCTCATGAGTGGTCTCTGAATCAGGTAGTGATGGACCAAATCTTCCGCAAATGGGGACAACCTTGCTGTGACCTCTTTGCCACCCCCTTCAACAGCAAGTGCAGCAATTTCTTCTCTCTCCTTCCACTTCTGGGACATTCCCCCAGAGATGCTCTAGTCCACGATTGGCCTCAAGGACTTCTGTATGCATTCCCTCCCTTTCCCCTAATCCCCAAGCTGATACAGAAAGCTACCGTTGGGCTGCAAAATGATCCTCATTGCTCCTTACTGGCCTCGACAAATATGGTTCCCATTCCTGCATCATCATCTTCTTGAGCAGCCTTGGCTTCTGGACCCAGTTCCAGACCTTCTGATCCATCAGTCGGGCGTGCTGCACCATTCCCTACAATCTCTCCAGCTCACTGCTTGGTAGCTCCACTTCCAACCTTAGCCAGGCTTTCTGATATCTCCCACTCTGTGCGTGAAATCTGTTTATCATCGCACAAGTCTACCACTAGAAAAACTTATGCTAGTAAGTGGAAACGTTTTTCTTCCTAGGCAGAGGGTAAGAGTATAGACATCTTTTCAGCCCCTGTACACCACATATTGGAATTTCTTGCGGAACCCTTTCATGCTGAGTCCGCTTCCGCTACAATTAGAGTTCGGTTAGCTGCAATTTCAGATTTTCATTGGCCTGTCAGAAAGTAATATAATGTCTCATAAGCTTTGCAAAGCTTTTCTCAAAGGGACCACTCTGCTCAGGCCCCCAGTGAGAGATCCTCTGCCTCTGTGGGATCTGAATTTGATTCTAGCTTCTCTAATTTTGCCTCCCTTCTAACCTGGAGCTTCTTGTTCTTTAAAGTTTTTATCTTGGAAAACCCACTTTCTGGTAGCGATTACTTCAGCCAGAAGAGCTTTGGAACTCCAGGCTCTTTGTATCCGTCCTCTGTACCTAGTGTGCCACAATGACAGGGTTGCGCTCAGGACTAATCCTTCCTTCCTTCCTAAGGTCTCTTCTGAGAATAACTTGAATCAGTCCATTGACCTTCCTGTGTTTTTTCCCAACCACTCCAACAGGGTGGAATATAAGTTGCATCAGTTAGATGTTCACAGGCAACTGTGCTTTTATTTGCATAGGACTAAGGAAATCAGAAAATCGGACCAGTTTTTCCTTTCTTATGCTGAGGGTAAATAAGGTCTACCAGTCTCAAAAGTAACCTTATCCAGGTGGTTGACTTCTATCATCACATTTATCTATCAGCTAAGGAATAAAGAATTACCTGTTAAACCAAAAGGTCACTCCACCAGAGCTTTAGCCACTTCTGTGTCTTTTCAGGCTAGGTTTCCCATGGAATCTATTTGTGCAGTGGCCACGTGGGCCAACCCTCATATTTTCATTTTGCATTATAAGTTGGGCGTGGTTTCCAGGGGCAGAGCTGATTTTGGTTCCACTGTTCTGAAGAGTTTGTTCCAATGAGCCACCCAGGATTTTAGGTGCTAGGGATGCTGCCCCAACCAGCAAGAATGAAGGTGAGATAGACAACTTAACATAAAGAAGTTATGAACCTACCATAATGTTCCATGTTAGTTGTCTCCTCTCGCCTTCTTTCTTGCGTCCCACCCTCCATCCCCCTATCCTAGTAGACTGAGAAGAGTTCTGTATGGTTTTTCACTGGCTGAGTCTTCTCTGGCTATTCCTCTCTACCTGGTAGTCTCTATGGTAGGGTTTATGTATTATAGGATAGGATTCTTTCCTTTTTATGTCTGCAGTTATACTTAACAAACGAGATCTGGGTATCTAGCGCCAGGCATCATGGGATATGGGGAGGCCTCAAGCCAGTAAACAGCTCTCGAGCTTTAGAAGATGGCCGAGTCAGAGCCGAGGATTGGCTCTGAGCCCAACCAGCAAGAAAGAAGGCGAGAGGCGACAGCTAACATGGAACGTTATGGTAGGTACATAACTTCTTTTTCTAACTTACTGTTGTTGGAGCATAACTTAGTTATTAAAGATTTCTTGTTTCATGATGGTAATTAGGTTAACATAATAAATATCTGTTGTAGTTACTGGAGATACCAGCTGGAATTTCAGCAAAGATATGTAGCCTCTTCAGATGTTTTTTATACAGCCATATGCTGCTGCTATACATATGCATTAACAATAGATGGCACCATATAAAAAGAACTACATCCATATAGAAAAAAAATGGAGTTTTTTTTTTTTTTGTGGAATGCACTTCAGGCATACTCTTTACAGTTTATTTCATTCATTCATGAAAGTTATTTTGTAAGCAAGGAATGGCCTTGAAAACGCACCAGAAGAATAAGGTGTGTGATGCTATATAGCAAAACAACAGGAGAAAGGGCAGAAAATCCAGAAAACCTTTTATTAAAACAATAATCTCTTAGTGCCTTGGCACAACAGCCTTTACAGAGTAAAACAGTCACAAATAAAAAACATTATACTAATATAACAGCATCAATTAGGACATAATTACATCATCAGTTAACCATGTAAATACATTAATTACACATTAGCTATAGCAATTTAATAAAAACCTTCCAACTACACTCTAAATTAAGACCCTTAGGAACTAAAGTATCATATTTAAGTATAACAACTGTTTCTTTATATAATAATTTCTTTTTATATTCATAGTCTCAAATGGCCCACAATAAATCTGATCTTGTAAGCCCCTTTCATCTCTGTGGTGATAATCACTGAGGTGTGCAGCAACAGGACTCTCCATCCTAGCTTTTCTGATGCACACTAGAGTTCACAGAAAGTTTGTTGATGGAAATCAATATTTGAATGGCCAGATTTGCCACCCCCCACACACTTTGTCAGCACTTCTCTATGGTGAGTTTCTTAGGTTACACACACTTTGTAATAATGAAATGGAATTTTTTCATGAGTTAGTGTACAAAGGATATGTTCATGAAAAGAGGATATGATGTGAATAATCTGAATAAAAGTATTCAAGATCGTATTAGTGTTAAGTGTGACAGGCAGCAGGCTCTCAAACCTAATAGAGAAGTTACAACTCAGGAAAATAGTGATAATACACAGAAAATATTTTTTGTAACTACTTTTAGTCTCTTTAGTTCTGAAGTAATAAATTTATTAAAGTATTACTGGGGCTTTCTGGTTAGGCATAAAGATTTTTGTAATTTATTAGAGAGTGCACCTAGTATTGCATATAGGAGGGGTAGGAATATCAGTGATATGCTTATACATGGGAGGTTTATTCCTCCTGTGGAAATCCTGGGTAGAAGTGTACCCCAAAAGGGATTATTCTATGTGCGAAACATTGTAGTTGCAGATATATAGTGCAACATTTTAGTGATATTAGTGGTAAAAAATATGAGGTAAAGAATAATTTTAACTGTAATTCAGTACAAATAATTTATGCCCTTAAATGCCCATGTAATAAATTTTATATTGGGGAGAGTAAGAGGGCTTTTAAAATACGGTTGCAAGAACACCTGATGGATATCAGAAAAGCTAGGATGGAGTGTCCTGTTACTGCACACTTCAGTGATTATCACCATGGAGATGAAAGAGGTCAACAAGCAGCAATATTAGATCAGATTTATTGTGGACCATTTGAGAATATGAATATTAAAAAGAAATGATTATATAAAGAAACAGTTTTTATACTTAAATATGATACTTTAGTTCCTAAGGGTCAAAATGTACAGTGCAGTTGGAAGGTTTCATTAAATTGTTATAGTTAATATGTAATTCATTTATTTAGGTGGTTAATTGATGATGTAATTATGTCCTAATTGATGCTGTTATATTAGTAGAATGTTTTTTATTTGTGACCATTTTACTCTGTAAAGGCTGTTGTGCCAAGGTGGTAAGAGATTATTGTTTTACTAAAAGTTTTTCTGGCTTTTCTCCTGCTGTTTTGCTGTTTGGCCATCCTTAGAGGTTGTTTTGCATGTAATGCTATATGTTATTTCAGCTAAAGTCAAGATTATGTAAACATCTGTAGATTTCTTGGCATATGTGCAGTTCAGATATTACAGACACAATTCATTTTACTTTAGCTACAGTCAGCTACTTTCAGCTCATTCATACTTGATACATATTCTTTTACATATATTAGCAGGTAGTTATTTTATGACATGTTTCATTTCATGTCTCTTGGTATGGAAACAGAACACATAATCAGCATACATTGCATATGTTCTTACAAAATATTGATTGATCATCTTTGATATTACTGCACCTACAGTGAAAAGTCTCAAAAATCTTGTCTTACAGTTTAAAGGAAAACTTCAACTTCTCCTACAGTTTAATTCAACCCTTAGGTTACTTTTCTCCCTACAATATGGTTCTAGTACATGGGTGCCAGAACCATAGAGCCAGGGGGAGGGGGAGCCTCCCTACTTTTACAGCTGCAAGACCTGTCTGGAAAAAATTAATGAAGAGGAGTTTTCACGCTAATGTGAATTCACGAGCGGAACTTTAACTAAACTAGCAGTTATTGTTCTGTTATTGCTCTGTGTTACAGGAGTTATGCTGCCGCTGTTCTGTTGGTGCTGCCAGAGTCATGCCAGTAAGAAGTTATGCTGCTCGTGTGTGTGTGTGTGTGTGTGTGTGTGTGTGTGTGTGTGTGTGTGTGTGTGTGTGTGTGTGTGTGTGTGTGTGTGTGTGTGTGTAAAATGCCCCAGTTAGGTATACCTGGTGGTTACTGTTACTCAGACTCAAACAAAAGCCTGTATTCTCTACCCATACCAGCACTTGTAATTAAGGGAGGTGCGTCCATAGCTCTCAACTGTCCAGATTTTCACAGAATATTTGGCTCATACTTTTGCTCTGTTCCTCTTAGAATTTGTGGTTTTCTGACAAATCAGTGAGAACTGAATTCACTAGGTAATGATAGCCCTTTAAGTTTCAGTTTTCCTATCTTTCAGGAAACACATGGTAACACAAAACACTTTATTTTAGCAACTTTCTAAGATTATACAAGCAATATTTAAAATGTGTCCCTGGGCCTTTGCCCACCCCCCAAATAAATTTTGGCTTTTTCCAGAGTTCTTGTGCTGCAAAGTTGAGAGATTTAGTTGAGTGTCAAGTGATTTTACGAGGAGCAGAGAGCTTCAGGGGAAGATAAATTTAGCGCTACTTATGCTAAGCTGTTTGCATTGTTAGCAGCACAACAGCTAATATACTTGCTTTTGATGCAAAAGGCTGAGGGTTCTACTCCCACAGTATGCAGATGGATCGCTGATATTGTACTCCCTTGTACTTTAAAGGGAGTGGATGCTGCAGTCCTATGAATGCCCTCCTTTGGAGGAGTTACCTAGTAACTATGTGTCTGTTATCAGTTTACCATCCATTCCCCATTGCAAAATTACTAGCTTATCCTTTTTTTAATGTAGCATAGGTAATTTATTCTTCAAGGGCAACAGGCACATTATTTGTAGATGAAACAATGAAATATAAAGTTGTTTGCTAGCAGCAACCTCTTTATTAGTTACAAATCCCTTTAATATGGAATTATTTAGATAACTTACTTCTGCAGAGATTTTGCATATTTATGATTATTGGTGCATTCTAATGACAGAAGTTTGAGTGGCCTTTTATGGTTGAAATTTTCTGAAATGGGTAGTTTTGTCATTATTGGTTCATACATTTTGTTTCATTGCATACTAGAAGGCTGTGCAAAACTACAAATGTAAAACACATTCTAACAAGTGGTGCTGTATTATACAAGCAATATAATTTAATACAATCAGGTTAATACAATCAGGAAGGTGAATCAAAGAATGTATACATGTATGCTTGCTCACAGGATGCAGGAGATCAAAACAGGGGAAGAAACCACTCACCAATGGAGTCCCCCAGGGTTTGGTGCTGAGACTTTTTCTATTTGGCATATACTTCTCAAAAGTAAAAGGAAAAACCAAGGGGCTTCGGTCGACTAAGTTTGCGATGACTGCAAGCTAGGAGCAGTTATTGAATCCCCAAATGACTTAACTATCATGCAGGAAGGTTTGTCCCAAACAATAGCTGGTGCCAGAATCATGAATTGAAACTAAACTCCAAAAAATACATTATTGTATCCTTTGGGAAGTCATCTGCTCCAAGGAACTGCCAAATTGTCAATGCCCCTGAGAACTGACCCAGTTGTTTGGCATTTGGGAACTTGTGTGTACAGTGACCTAACGTTTGACCAACATGTACCCACAGTCATAAGAAAGTCTTTCTATATTGCACAGCTTATAAATAAATGGATTATGACTAGATCTAGAGATGTTATTGTCCACCTTTACAAAGCCCTCATTAGGTCAGTCATTTTGTATAATGCTCACTTTGGCATGTATCTGTCCGGACCCATGCAACAATTGGAATACCCACAGAGATACCTTACTAAAATGATACAAGTCCTATAGAATAGGTCTTGCATGGACTACCTCAAAGATTTAGCACTATACTTAGTATCCTACAGAGTGCTTAGAGGTGACATGTCTGGCACACAAGGCATCCTCTGACCTAATACAGATGGACCTGCTGAGCATCAGCAAGTCAAATGGCATCAGAAATACTCAGTCCAGGTATCTAAACTGAATGTTGTGGAGAGATGGATATATATCACAGAGGCTACCACTGTTCCAGAACAGACTATCCATTCAAGTAAAACAAAGCTCATCCCTGTCCATTTTCAAATGCAACTTGGATCTAACGATAGATAATAGAAAATGTAATCCAGGATTGCCCCTTATGCCACTAATGGATAGAGGCAGTTCCTAAATGCTGCATCCCTTACATGGGTACCCTTAAATTATCTATAGTATGATCACATTTATTCTCACTAGGGCTAAAATACAGTTTTCAGCCATGGGATAGGTAAGACCAATCAGGAAATGTTAATTCAAGCACCAAAAGAGAAATTGGCTAAGTTTAAAATGTCCTTCAAGTGAACCTATGTTCTGGTAGTAAATAGTTTTTAAAAATTGCCCTTTTTAGATCACTAAGTGCCCCTCTCACCCTCTGCCCCCTCCCAGTCTTCAACAGCTTCCGGCACCTCTGTTCTAGTATTGTGTAAATAACAGAAGCCTGCTTGTACTTTATAAAATGAGAAGTTATGTACTCACCATAACGTTTGATGTATGTAGTCCATCTCGCCTCACATTCTTACCCATGGGTTCGGAGCCAAATGTCAGCTCTGACTCGGCCATACTTTAGCTCAAAGTCTTTCAATTGGCTGGGCTAAGATGGTATCCCATCCTGCACTGCTCTCTATCCCCAGATCTAGTTTGCTGTGAGCACCAGCACTCACTCTCAATGCATAACAACACCTAAGGAAGGAAGAACAAACCAAGAATAAAGGGAATTCTGAAACCAGGCCTAACCCCTAGATCCTCCAAGATGGGGGAAGGTGGGGGGGTAAGTAAGAATGTGAGGCGAGATGGACTACATACATCGAACGTTATGGTGAGTACATAACTTCTTGATGTTATGTAGTCCAATCTTGCCTACATTCTTACCCATGGGACAGCGTCCCCAGCACCTAAATCCTGGGAGGCTCAGTGGAATATACTCCTGAGCACTGTGGAACCAAAGGAAGACCTGCCTCTAGATACCACATCTAACTTGTAATGAGTAACAAAGGTGTGAGGAGATGCCCAAGTAGCCGCAGCACAAATATCATCCATAGACAATCTGCCCTGAAAAGCTGTAGACGTAGATACAGACCGGGTAGAGTGAGCCTTCACTCAGAATGGTGAATCTCTTCCCCCTGAAGTATAAATGAAAGAAATACAACTGAAAATCCACCTAGACAATGTGACTTTGGAAACAGGAGACTCAATTCTGTTTTCCGAAAATGAAACAAACAACTGATCAGATTTTCTGAGGTC
Source organism: Protopterus annectens (assembly GCF_019279795.1). Taxonomy (NCBI): domain Eukaryota; kingdom Metazoa; phylum Chordata; order Ceratodontiformes; family Protopteridae; genus Protopterus; species Protopterus annectens. The sequence continues at coordinate 283,423,152 of NC_056742.1, read as the reverse complement.
CTTCTTTCTGTGCAAATAAAATAGTAATTGTCTGTGCACAACCAACTGATGAAATTTGAATTCTGCCTTGTTCGAGAACTGAGGAAAGAACACTGGTAATTCAATGGATTGGTTAAGGTTACTAACTGACGCTACTTTGGGAAAAAAGGAAGGATTCGGTCTAAGAGAAACCCTGTCCTTATGAAAAATCAAATAAGGTGGTTTCATTGATAAAGTCTGGCTGACGTGATGGCTACCAAAAAGACAGTCTTCCAAGTTAAGAATTTTAAATCACAAGTGGCTGCAGGCACAAAGGGGGATGAAGTAAGGCCCTGTAGAACAAAGTTTAAATCCCAAGGCATAACAGGTTCAGAGACAGGAGGATGAAGCAAGAAAGTGCCTTTCAGGAAAGCCTTACAAAGTCTATGTGCCATTAGACTAGGTTCGTCTGTGACGTGAAAGGTAGAAATTGCCGCCAACTGGACTTTAATGGTTGTGGCAGCTGATCCCTGGTTGAAAAGCATAGACAGGAACTCCAATACTGACGAGACTGGAGCTGTGTAAGGGTCAATCTGTTTGGCATGTTCCCAGATGGAAAATCTCTTCCATTTGCTGCAATAAATCTTCCTGGTCGAAGGCTTATGAGAGGAAGATAGAATATGAACCACATCCAGCGAAAAATGGTGAAGCCTAACTAATGATGGAAGTGGAGTAGCCAAGCTGTCAACCGGAGGGTCCAAAGAGAGGGATGGAGCTGCCCTGATATATGAGTCAGTAAGTCTGGTTGTGGGTCCAGAATCCAAGGAGCGTCCATGAGATAGGGATGGAGAAAGGGGAACCAAATTTTACGAGGCCAGTGTGGAGCAATCAGAATCATTTTGCTTCCCAAGGATTGCACTTTCTGAATAACCTTTGACAGCAAAGGAACCAGAGGGAAGGTATATAGTATACCAGAGAGCCAATCGTGGACTAGCATGTCCCTGGGTGACTCCCCCTGAAGTAGCTTCTGCATTTGGCATTGAGGGGGGCTGGCAAAAAGGTCACAGCAAGTCTGACCCCACCTGTGGAAAATCTGCTCCATAACTTGACAGTTCAGGGACCACTCATGAGGCATCAGAATAGCTCTGCTTAGCCTGTCTGCAATCACATTGGACTTCCCTGGAATGTACATTGCTACCAGAAAACTTTGGGAAGACACTGCCCACTGCCACACTTGCATGGCCTCTCTGCAAAGGGGATATGACTTGATTCCTCCCTGTTTGTTCAGATACCATACCACTGACCTATTGTCTGAGTGGATTGCAATAGTCCCAAGAGGAAGAAAGCTCATCTCCAGGACATTGATATGCAGATGCATCTCATGCTCTTGCCACGTGCCTTGGACTGTCCTGCCTAGATAATGCCCCCCCACCCCATCTGGGAGGCATCCATGGTCATCGTGGCAACTGGAGGTGAAGGAACGAAGGGTTTTCCCGCATTGAGGTTGTCGGTGTGAAGCCACCAACTGAGATCCTGTCTGCACCTGTATGTGAGCAGAATAGGGTGAGAAAGTGGAAGATGTTGAAGAGACCACTGGGCAAAGAGTAGCCACTGTAGGAGCCTCATATGTAACCTTGCCAGGGGAACTAACATAATCATAGCAGCCATCATCCCCAACAATTGGAGGACCAATTCTGCCTTCACTCTCCTCAGAGGGAGTAAGGCATAAATCTGTTGTTGTAAAACTCTGATTCTTTCCTGTGGTAAAAACGCCCACATGAGCATGGTGTCTAATTCTGCGCCTATAAAGGTGACATGCTGCGAGGGCAACAAGGCAGATTTTTCCCAGTTCAAGGTGATGCCCAACTGTTGACATAGGTTGATAGTGGCATCTCTGGTCTGAAGTAGCAGATGCCTGGTGATGGCAGTAAGGAGCCAGTCATCCAGGTATGGAAACACTTGGAATCCCTGACGTCTCAAGTGAGAAGTCACCACTGCCATGCATTTGGTAAACACCCTGCGGGCTGTGGTGAGACTAAAGGTTTGGGCTCGAAACTGAAAGTGACTGGCTCCCAGCCAAAAGCGTAGGTGACTTCTGGATGCCCTGTCCATCTTTATGTGGTAGTAAGCATCCTTGAGGTTGATGGAACACATCCACACTTCTTTTCCCAACAATGGGAGAATAAATTGCAACGTGAGCATTTGGAACTTGGACTTTTGCACATGTGTGTTCAATCGGCTGAGATCCAAAATGGGTCTCAGGTCCCCTGTACTTTTTGGCACCAAAAAGAATCTGAAGTAAGTCCCTAATCCGATCTGGTCTGAAGGGACATGTTGGATGGCTCCTTTTTCTAGCAGCTTTGAAACCTCTGAAGCTGCGGAATCCCTTTGACTGGGTGGAACATCCGGGATTTTCTTGACTGAAGGGAGAGTTGATGAGAAAGGAATAATATATCCTCTGGAAATTATTCGTAGAACCCATTGGTCCTGGGTGATACCTTGCCAGGCTTCTGGGTATAGTGAGATGCGACCCCTGACTGGCTCTGGAAACACACAGTCGGGCCTCCCATCAGGAGTGGTGGTAGGGAGAACCACAAAAGGAATTGCGGTCTCTCAAGTTATGAGGGCCTCCTCTGCCCCTAGGGCGGCATCTACCTGAATAACCACCCCCTCCCCTGCCTCTGGAGGGGGACTCACCTTGTGCATTGGGAAAAAAACCTCTGTGATTTCTTGAACCACATCTTCCCACTCCTCTAGGCCTTGGGATAAGGCCTAGAGGGAAGGAAAAATTGGACTCCTACGGCAGACAGTTTTCCCCTCTTGCTCGCACCTAGTGAGAGTGTCTTTCACCTTGGTTCCGAACAAAGAGGAACCATCAAATGGAGCATTGGTGAATGTAGACTTGAAGGTCTCTGCAAAATGACAAAGGTGCATCCAGGCATGTCTCCTAAGAGCGACTCCTGAACTTGCTGCCCTACTCGCTCCCTCAGCTGCATGAGAGATCAGCCTCATGGAGGAGTTTGCAATAGAACTGAGGGTAGACATCTGAGCGTTGACTTTCTGAGCCACCGCCTCAGAAACGTTACCCATTAAAGCATCTCCAAGCTCCTTTAAGAGATCTCTCTGGAGCTGTGTAAAGTGTGATTAGTAATTCAGTCACCGCAAAGTAAAGGCCACTGAAGAAAACATATGCTTCCCGTACTAGTCCATAGTCCTAGACTCCTTCTTAGGGGGATGGACGGTGGAAGAATTCTCAGCCAATTCCTACTTGGTGGTTGCTGCCACCACCATGGCATCCAGAGGGACTCCCTTGGATAGAAATTCCTTATCAGAAGGGGCAGACAAAAATTTATTGGGTCTCCTGGGAACTGGTTCCACAGAGTCAGGGGTTTCCCACACCCTTCAACAAACCAGATTCAGAAGCTCATCGAAGGGTGGAGACACCCAGGAGGTAGAGAGCTGAGCACCAAAGGCCTTCAGGAGCACCGACTCCTCTGCAGAAGGGGCTTTGAATGGCCAGTCACCTCTTTGATTCAAAATCTCTAGGATGTCAGAGAAAGAAACATCCTCAGAGGATGACTTAGGGGACCCCTCCAATTCCTCCAGTTTGGTGTCTGACGTGAGAGACTCATCTTGCGAATCTATGTGCATCCTCTTCCTCAGGCAAAAACTCTGAGGGGCCCTCAGAAATATGGGGACCACTCGTGGGGGTACCCTGAGGTCTTGGGACTCCGCTGTCAAGAGATAGAAGGCAATCAGAGACCAGCACTGGTGCTGTAGGGGACAGAGTGACTGAACAGTATGATGCTGCTGATGACATGGCCAGTGCGCTCTGCATGGCCTCGAAAGCTGGTTCTCCCGGGTCCGAAGTTCAACCAGCCATGGAAGACCTTGGATCAGAAGGGACCAGGTCTGAAGCTGAGACAGGAGTCAGGCTTCCCCACGCCGAAGCACCCAGAGGGAGACTAGGAGCCAAGAGGTGGCCTGAAGCCTCCTCCTCAGGTCCGACTGAGGAATCCTGAGCCCTGAACCCTGTAGACAGCGCTGACAGAATCGGAGCTGATGTTGGAACCAATAAGCCAGGAGGGGCTGTTGGAACTGACCTAGGGACATCAAACGGAGATGAGCACTCCGGCTCCGAAAGCTGAGATGTGCTCGGAGGAGGAAGTATCAACGTAGGTAGAGGGACCAGCTCCGGAGCCGACTGGGTCGGAGCCGAAAACAATTTAGCCAATACTGGTGACTGAAGAAGTCTCTGCACCACTCTATTGACATCCACATCCGATAAGGTCCTGGAGGATTTAGAGGATAGGGAAGGAGATTTAGACCTCCTCTCTGAAGGAGACCTGCGAGGAGGAGATACTGGCCTAATGCTAGGCGACCGGCTCTGAACAGGCTCCGAGAGAATAGGATCTGAAGCAGGTTCCATAGAAACTGACACTTCCTGCAGCCCCAAGGACAATGGAGCCGAGGATGTCATCGAAGATTTAGCTGTTTTCTCCGGTGGCTCCGAGGATAGTGATGAAGCCGGGGATCGCTTTTTAGCCTTAGAAGATTTAGCTTTAGATGGAGAAGACTTAAAGCTGGAAGCACTCTCCAAATCCTCCTCGAAGGAGGGTTTCAGAAGTCCCTTCAAAATCAATTTGTTCTTCCTTTCCTGAAGAACATGTGGGCTAAAAGCATGACAAAAACTACACAATTCCTGAAGGTGAATCGCTCCCAGACAATACATGCAAACAGAGTGTCCATCAGTGATAAATATCTTATAACTGCACTTCGTGCACTTCTTAAAGCCCGAGGGCTTATGCTCCTTAGTATCTTTAGACATTGTCACTACAAAAAACTGAGTCACTAACCCAACAACCAGACCAATGGTCAATCAGCCACAAGTGCGGGAACAGAACAAACAGACAGTACACCACAAAGATCTCTAACTTAAATGGTCCTAGAACACAAGGTCAAGAGGGAGGACTAGTTCCTCTAAATTAAACGGTCTTCACCCAAGGGTAGTTAAGGTAGCACACAAAGGTAAGCGAGGGGACAGACTAGGTCCTCTAACTGAAACGGGCCTAGCCCATTGGAAACAGCTAGTGGGATACCACAAGAAACACGCTAAGACAAGAAAAAAAAACTTTTCCACAAACACAGCTGAAAGATACACACACAAATAGCTATGAAAATAGCTTTTTTTGAAAAACTTCTCTGCTATAAAGATGAAAAGAATACTTAGCCACAGCCAACTGCGAGACCACGTCCGAGCTACATGAGCGGCAAACGGGATCTGGGGATAGAGAGCAGTGCAGCATGGGATACCATCTTGGCCCAGCCAATTGAAAGACTTCGAGCTAAAGTATGGCAGAGTCGGAGCAGACATTCTGCTCCAAACCCACAGGTAAGAATATAGGAGAGATTGGTCTACATAACATCTTTCATTTCCTTGCCTTGGAATCAAAGGAAGGGAAAGCCCAAACACTTTTTTAAGCTTAACTTCTCACATTCTTTGTAGAGGGATTTGTCTCTGCCTGTATAACGTACCACAAACACAGGGAAATCTGTAGTGTAGCCTATCAGGTACTGCTGACAATCTTATATGGGCAATTAGTCCTCCAGATGTCAGGAGCCCAGTAACTCCTATAAAAAGGCAGAGCAATGTGGAACTATTTTCTATATTGCCTTTCACAGCAAAACAAAGTAATTATATCAAGTCAAGGTTTCCAAGACAGTTGTCACCTGTTCTGACAAATTTACATAAGCAGCATCACAGTATCGAAATGTTAAGCTTTATTGGTTGGTTGTTTAGACTTCTTTATTATTTGCTTATTTCTTTATTTACTATTTCTCAGACTTTACCACAGAAAATAAATGCAAACAGCTAAATAAATAAAATATATTAAATGACTAAAATGTAGCATCAAAAATGTCTGTGACATTTACAAAAATGTCAGAGGATATTCTTTTCTTGCAATTCTTGTAAAGGATCAATACATTTACTATTTTCATGCCAGAGGATAAAACTGCCCAAAATCAGCACTGCTCTGTAGGGAGTGAGACAGGTGGCAACCTTATCAAATAGGTACACTGATAATGTTCATAAGAAGGTCTTTTATACTTTGTTGTGACATCCTTACAGAGGAGGATGCACTTGTGGTGCACATATCCAAAGGATGAGATATTTTCCACTGACGTTTGAGTCAGTCCTTGCACGGTAGACTGCATTAGTATTTTCTATTCTACAAAGGAAAACATAACCATTGATGGTTGCCATGACATACAGCTGAATTTACGTTAGTATGCATGTGTTATGTGCCCTTTCCTTAAAAAAATTAGGAAAATTAAATCAGAAGTACATTATCTATCTATATATTCTCATGTATGTGTGTGTGTGTGTGTGTGTGTGTGTGTGTGTGTGTGTGTGTGTGTGTGTGTGTGTGTGTGTGTGTGTGTGTGTGTGTGTGTCTGTATGTGTATGTGTGTATATGTGTGTGTGTGTGTGTGTGTGTGTATATATATATATATATATATATATATATATATATATATATATATATATATACATATTCAAAACTTCAAACCATTTAAATGGATAAATGGAGATCACCATATCACCATACAGTGCAGAATGGTTTATTTACTGTTTTCCTTGCTACAGTGCAATCTTGGAGTTGGTATGTTTAATTAGCAGGATGTATTGTCCCCATGCAAAGATGTAAAAAAATATATATATTTTTTATTTTATTTTTTTTTTTATTTACATTTTGAAATTTCAGAACTGCAGTCTTATGGCCTCAAGGATTCACTTTAGAAGCTCGAATTCCCAAAATATTGAACTTCATATGATCGAGAAAAACGAAGAAATGAACCAGAAGTCAGAGTATCCAACAATCCTTCCAAATGATGAAAAATATTCAGGTTGATAACTGAAACAAAACAACCAGGTAAACCAGGTAAACCAAGTCCAAAACCAAGATTTAATTAAAGCGCTTTTCGTTTGCTCAATGAGCAAACTTCTTCAGAATAAGTTACACTCCAACACAGTGCAGTATTTAAATACTAGATTGTCAGCAATTGAGCACAATTAAGGACCAACAATTAAAATCAATTAACATTTAAAAATACAAATAAATGTAGTTAAATGCGTTCAAATAAACAACTGATGGTAGAGATAGAAAATGCCTTACATAAGTAAGAAAACCTATGCAGCACTAATAAATACTACATATGTATGTAACCACTATACTAGTCATTGAAATAAAAATAATAGTTTAGATATACCTTAACAATTTAGTTCCTAAATTGATAGAAACCAAAAGGGCATACCTATCACAGTATAAATAAAAATAGGACTAAAGTCTCATGTAGAAAACCAAGTCTGTTAATAAATACAAATAAAACTCTTAACTAACAAATACACATACAAAAACACTATTATTATACATAACTAAAAATTGGAAAATAAAATAAAAATACAAATTACAAAATATATTTTATTATATTTAATATATTACTGTTCTATAAAGGGAAATTACTGAAACTGCATAAATAACACATAACCACATAGGTCTATCTTTTAAGACTAAAAATGCTTAATAAACATGAAATAGAACATGCTTCATTTAAACCAGGGAAGTGATATGCCTCCAACCTAATCTGCCAGTGTAATTCAAGTTCTAATAACTTTAATGTAGTTGGACCACCCCTAATGTCACAGACTGCCTGATCTATCCCAATGAATTTAAACTGATGGGTGGGATAGTCAAGAATATGCTTAGCAAGTGCATTGGTAACCTTATGTTTCCTTATAGCATACTGATGCTCGTAAATACGTTCTCTGAATTTACGTTCAGTTTTACCTACGTAATGGGCCGAACAATTTTGACATTGTGCTAAATAGACGAGCATCCTTGAATTGCAATTGAGTCTGTGCTGTAGTTTAAATTCATGCTTGTTAACTGTGAATCTATTAGATTCAATTATATATTTGCAGTAGTTACAAGAATGACATTTA